>NC_091946.1:767500-1067500 GCF_041260155.1 Ptychodera flava
AGGGGAGGATTGGAAAGGTGTCTTACTCGAGGAATTCATGAATTGTCCTCATAACCTTGCAAACAATAGGCAGACAAGAATGCTGGCAGATTTAGCTCTAGTGGGTTGCTATAATCATTCACTTATGCCGGAAGAGGAGAGAAATGAAAAAATTCTGAGCAGTGCCAAGACAAACTTGAGACGAATGGCATTCTTTGGACTGACAGAATTCCAGAAACGAACGCAGTACATGTTTGAAAAGACATTCAAATTGAAGTTTGACGAACCATTTGAACAATTTGACAAAACTAAAAGTAGTAGTGTTGTAGTAACTGATGAACACAAGGAGAGAATTCGACAACTTAATGCCCTTGATATTGAACTGTATGCATATGCTAAAAATTTATTTATGCAACGATATAAGTACATGGCACAGGAAAATGAAAATGCAGACTTTATTAAAGAAATAGCAAACTGGTAGCCAAGGTTTTTAAGATAATATAAATAGCATTGGTTCACAAATGAACGTCAAATGTTCATATCCTTAAGATAAATTTTTGAGCAAAGTACAAGTACATTTGTGCAACAAGTTAGAAAATATGGCAGACATTTGATTCGGAAGTTAATCTGCTAGTCAACAATACTGACTGCTATGTCATGCTTGTAGATTTACTGAGCATAGCAACTGATTCAAAGCTTATGCATTTTTAACAATAATCATATGCATTTTGTAGAAGTTGTGTATTTTGTTAGAACTATTTGTAACCCTAATTTTAATTATCTTGGGTTTTTTATCTGCAATCTACCTGTAGGAAATGCACTTCTTTGTCAGACTGATATTTATGATAAATTTTTGTCACACTTGAAGGACTTACCAATAACTTTGGCTCTTGACTTAGCATTTTTAACTCACATTTGGTATATATGTATATATACCCGGTATACCAAAGGGGGCATATATGCAAAGTCAGTGGCATCTGTATGTTTGTCTGTATGTGTGTACTTATATATGTATGTATGTATATATGTATGTATGTGTGTACTTATGTATGTATGTATGTATGTATGTATGTATGTATGTTTGTATACCTGCATATGTAGGCAGGCATGTATGTATGTCTGTCCACATCAAAAACTCAAAACTGCAGCACTCACCATCTTAGTATTTGGTATTCTCGACCGTGGGCCATCCGGGTACTTGCGGATTCTTATATCATTTTTGCATCACAGCGCCGTGGGAAGTTCGGATTTTTCAACCACCAAAGCAATATTCAAAGTTTCAATATACATAAATGACATAACTTTTAGTTCTGCTTTTTTCCACACAATTTCTGTATCGTTCTCTCTTCTGTATCGTCTGATCCCTCATCCGCCTTGCTCGTATGCGTTACACCTTGACTGACTGACTCCATGGTCGAGAATACTATGTACCCAGGTTTAAAGGTGTGAATTTATCAAATGAGCTTGTCTGTGTCAAAATATGCAATTGCATATATTCTGTAACCACAAGCTGTATTTTGTTGAAAATTGGACATCTTTACTTTAGCATGGTAGATTTTATTACTAATTATAATGTACTAGACTGCATGGTGTTGTATAAGTGTGTGTCCATTGCAACAATTGCTGACCATTACATACTATGTGTTGGTATTTTATGGAGGGTGCATAAATGTGTTTAAATCCATATATGCAAATGAATATTAAAAGCTAAGACCCATAGGAGCTATTACATTATTAAAATTCATATGTACACTCACTCTGGCTTACCACATCTAACCAAATGTGAGTATAAAAGTCTTATTGATGCCATTTTTGTTACTACTGTGGGAAGCTTATAGCCACAATACATGATATAGTTATGTAGTTGATCTCAGTTTGTCTGCATTTTATAATCAGAATGACACACTGCTGACTCACAAAGATTTCTCTTTATGCCAAAAAGTTCTTCATAGATGTATGTGAATTTCATTCATAGTAAAAGTTACCTTAGCACTACAAATTCTCAAGATGTATTTGTTGCCAAGTCCAACCATCTGGTGCCACTGACTGGATATCTCTTGCAAACCTCATTGAGGGCCAAAGAAAAAATAAAATTTTGTTTCTGGTCACAGTGTGAATTTCTTAGGCCAAAGTAATTAAATTCTTTGTTTTTCGTCTACTCTAAATGGGAAAAGGTATGTGTCTAAGCAGCTGAAAAACACACACAAGAAAATTAACACAATGTAAATTTGATTGCAGCAAAGAAAAAATTTTAACAAAATTTTAGTCCCGAAAAGCTAGGCGGGTTATGTCCTAAAATTTCCTATTCAAATACACTGTGTGTGTTTTTCATGAAAACCTTAAAAACCTAAGCGGGTGGGGACTCAAAACAAATAATTTAATTACTTTGGCCTTATCAACCTGTGTGTCGTGTCTTTTTTTTCATATTTTGTTGTTCAAAATACATGGTGACCAGAGTATTCACAGAGAGACAGCTAACACAAGCATAAATGATCAATAATGTTGTGTAAGAAAAAGTATAAGAGTCAAATCGATGAAAAGTTGAAGGAAGAAGAAGTATTGTGCAGTAAGGAAAGAAGTAACTGTTGTGTTTTTCTCATACTAAGGAGCTTACGACAAAATAAAAGAAGATTTTTGAAAGAGAAGATGGTGTCACAACATTGTTTTTGCAGAAATGTCAAAAACCAGAAACAAATACCGGTATTGTTTTTTCTCAGACCAAACTCCATCACAGTACACTAAGACAGTGCAGTAGATTTCCATCAGCATATACAGAACATAATTTGAAGAAACAAAACATTGTCAGCTCTTCAGGATAACACTAAGAACATTTGATATTTCAATGGTATTCCTCTATCGTCATTGGATATTTTCATGCAGAATTTTGATACCGTTGAGCATTTGAAATAAAAACATCTTCAAAGCCAGTAAGGCATTCCACTAACCATACAGTATTCTCCGTGATTAAGAAAAAAATTGTGATTTTATATGCACAACTAAGACAAAATTGACTTAAAGAAATTATGTCCATTCTAGTAAGACAATTTGTAAGCAGCCATAGTAGTATGCAATCATAGGTCATTATGTCAAGCATTTCATAGGGAGGATCTGAATCAAGTTATTAGACCACAAAATCAAATCTTGGACTTTAAGATTTATCAATATTATTGGAAATATTAATCAACTCTGCACTTTCAAAAATATTGTCATTTTATGCCACTCTGTTCAGTTACACTGGACATTACAAGTTGTATCATATCATATCATAGATATTGAGTATGGCTTCCAAACCAGCAGTTAAGTTTAAATGATCAACTGAAATTAACAAGTTGATACATAGCATTGTATCTTTTTAAGAGAAGGGTGGATATGATACATTGCATCTTTTTAAGAGAAAGGTGTATTTGATACATAGCATTGTATCTTTTTAAGAGAAGGGTGGATTTGATACTGAAGTCATTGAAAATGAAGTCTGCATGATTCACCCACTTCCACTATAGGTAGTCTCTCATTTTGTATTTTGATACTTCCTTCAAAGTTGTACCCGACCATAGGTTTTGAAAAACCTCATTTTGTGTTTCGCGCCCTTTTGTCATTTCTTCATTTCTGTTGTTTTTTCATATGTGAAACTATTATAAGTGTTATCTGTGGATTATTTTCACTTGAAATTTTTGTGAAGATATAATCTTACATTTGTGTACTTTATTTTTTTTTGTCAAAATTTTTAAAACTTTTTGTCACGTCAAATAAAGAAATATTTAGTATTAAAATACTCTGTGCCACATTTGTAATCCATTGTTATCTACCCTTCTATTTGTATGTCAAGAAAAACATCGGGCTGAGTTTAGAATTGGTTGAGAAAGGCTCAAGGGAGTGGGGTTGTCAGATCTGCACCTGTGCAACTTTCTCGTTCACAAACAATACATTTCCTGCATGATATGTAGATGTATTATGTCAACATTGCATAACTGCAACATTTAAATTTACAAAGTTCATTATGACAGACATATTTTAAAGCCCCAGTGCTGCTAACTTTTCATGATAATTTCACCAATTTTATTTTGAATGTGAACCATAATTTCTTGTTCTCCTCCCCAAAGAATGTTGATGTACACAGTATCCAGCTTGTCAACTCAGCCCCTATGGTTGTAAACTGCATTGTTATTGTTGAAATCTGACCTCTGGTCCGGACTAGAATTCAAATGTAAACAATAACCATGCATTTTACATATATAGACGCTAAGTTGACAAGCTAAATAGTGGGTGTTTCAACATTCTTTGGGGAGTAGAATAAGAAGTTGCAATTGATTTACAAAATAAAAATAATGAAAAAAAAACATCAAAAGTTAGCAGCACTGGGGTTTAACTATCATCAAACAACAATGTACCTTGAATACAGAGTTTACATCTGTTGTATGGGTCCCATAGGACCTTTGAGATATGTTCCAGCTACCCCTTCTCTTAAAAGTCTAAATATGGTCTGATTTTCGTCTATGCAAGAAGAGTCCACATGTGTTTATCCAAACTACCACTCAGTATATTTCATGTTTGTTTTCAGATCTTAACTCTTTCATTAGACCTACCTCACTACTTTTTCCTTCAGTGAATCTACCTTCCAATACAATGGAACATTCTGTAAAAGCAAGCCCATATCTTTAATATTTGACATTTTGTCATGGCAGTTGAGACATCTCAACAATCAATCTAACTTCTGGAATACTGGCCTGTGAAGCAATGAAGTACTGGTTCATGAAATCTATTCACAAAAAGGTCAAAACCTCTCGGTATCAATGCTGATTTAAAAAAATTAAAAGGTATTTCCAAAGTCAAAGCTCTATACAGTATAGGTGAAGCTGGTTTTGAATTGGTCTTGAATTCCTTTACACCAAATTACAAGCCTTTTCAAACCAACCACCATTTAATGGAACTCTTTATCCAAAGTTTTAATTAGCATTTATTTCAACCGAGTGGAAGCAAAGAATCATAGCATGGTAGCAATAGTTATTCTGGTTCACATATGCTTCTACCGACATCTTATTGTTAGCTTTGCTCAGCACAGTGTACAGATACAGCTGGTATCACAGAAATGCATGTAAGGATGAGAAACCCATAATTTTCTTGTTTGGCCTGACTTAGTATGATATGTAGAGGTGTTGTGAATTCTAGTTCTGTCAAGTCCATGAATTTTGCCAAATCATACCACAAGTATAGGTCACTGAATGCAATGGATACAGTGCAATAATTGACAGTTGCTGATGAATGGAAACAATGACTTGCACTGCCTCAGTTTACATTTTGTAATATGTTTATATGTTTTCACCAGGATCTTTGTATAAAGTCAGTTGGCCAATTTATTGTTTTAAGTCTTTGGAATGGTTTGATTGGTAAACTTGAATAATGGTTAAAGGGCCAGTAGCTGTAACTTGCTCTTCTCCTAAAAACATGTTGAGATACACAGTATTCAGCTTGTCAACTCTGTACATGTGTAGACTGCATGTCAATTTTTGACAGGTGAATTCTGGCCCAGACAAAAATTCAAGAGTCAACAATAACAATGTATTTAGACACCTACACACACAATGTTGACAAGTTGAATGGCGGGTGTTATGGGAGTAGCACAAGAAATTGCTATTAATCGACATACCAATAAAAAAAATGATAAAAACTGAGAGCTACTGGCTCTTTATTTCCTATATCATAGATTTCTTTTACCTTTATCATATACAGTCTTAATAAAGGCTTCCTATTACTACCAATACCATTTTGCGGTGAACACAAACACATGCACTGTACAGATTTGCATTGACAGTTCAGCAACAAAACATCACTGTCAATTTGGCACAGTGAGTCCATCTATGGTTGCTAGGTAATTCCATCATGGCCACCAATATTATTGGAACATTTACATTTTTGCAAATATTTGTTGTCACTTTTGCCAGACCACAAAACCCATTTTTTGGCTTAAACATCACAGATAAAATATTTTTCCTACAGACCCACCGATCATGTTAATATTGTTATGGTCAAATGATGTGAATTTTAAATTCATTCTGAAACATATTAAATAATATCTATTGCTGAAAATATTGAAGTCAAAATAAAATGAATAGATTCACAAAATGAGAGCAGACTATCACTTCCTATTCGGTAACCTATAGAGTTGACAAAACAAATTTTACTGCAAGTCAGCCGCCATACCAGTACAATACAATACACTGAACAACCACCACCCCCCCCTCAATTTCTTAAAGGAATCTGTAACTACAGTAAAACCTGTCTAAACTGAACCTTTGAGGGACTGAGAAAATTGATTGTTCTGTTTGGAGAGGTGTCTGGTTTATAGAGGTCCTTTTAACATAGAGTTGTATTTGAATAGGACTGGGGAAAGGGTTCAGTTTAGACAGGTTTCCAGTTTAGATGGTTAGGTTTAGACAGGTTTCACTGTAGTATTTCTTACTTTTTTTCAAATAATAAGCACACCAAAAGTATTTATATCTGAGGTTGAGAATATTTATCGTTAGCTTTTATGTCAATCTGAAATTAGATAAGTACAGACTTTCCAACAATGCAGATTCATCAATGTTTAGTGGCATAAAATCAAAGGTGATGGTCTTATTGCTTTCCATAGTCACGTATTCGCTGTGATTGCAGTTTTATACAATAATTTTTGGAAAAAAAAAAGTTTCCCAGAGTCAATTGGAACTTCAGTCAAACTGTTGGTACATTTGCACTGCCTTCAATGTGATTGTAGATTGTTGCTGAAAAGTGTTTGAGGAGGTAAACAAATTGTATGTGTATCTTTGTCATGGAAGTAAATGCATTTTACTCACATGATCAACCAACAATCAAACAATCTCTCAAATTGATCTTCCTGAATAATGGCTACCTATTACCATGACAACATCCATGACATCTGACCTTTGTATATCTCATTAGCTGGCAGCCCTTTCTCTTCTGATTGCATGTGTCACAAAGTCCACAACAAAAACTTTTCAGAACCGTCATCCTTTGTCATGGCATTCAGTGTCAAAACACATCATATTGTGATCCAAAATCAAGGGTCTTGTGCAAACCCATTTAATTCTTTCAAATCAAATATCTTCTGGACTAATGTACCTTTAAGGAACTCTTTGATCAAAGTTCTCTTAAATTACATAGCATACAGCAGTTCAAAAATATCAATTTATGAACATCCAAGAAAAAATGTTAAATTGGAAGGTTTGCCCTTCTAGATTGTTGAAGAGTATCTGACAAACTGCAGTTAAATGTCAAAACATTATAATTAAGAAATGCAGTATGGAGGATTTTAGGTCTAACAGCTATCATCTCAAATCAGAGTAAGAGTGACATAACAAAGAAAAAGAAATATACTGGTAAAAGGGTAGACTTGGTTCAAGTCGGTGAATTTCTATACATAAAATCCTTTGCAGTAGTTTCTCATGTGTCTCTCCTTTGTCATACAAATCTATTTGAATTTGGCAGCCCAGGTTTTTCTAGCTTGGGAATGCGTTACCTTTGAATCTGCCCAGTCATGAGTTAGTTTCTGCCGGATTCACAGGAGAAACTCCCCTGTATAGTGTTCACCCCACTCATCGTGTTCACTCCACTCATCACATTCACCCCACTCACGCATTTCACATTAAAACAGAACACAAATCATCGCGTTTATCCCACTCAAACAATAAACATTCACAAATCACAGACTTGAACCAAGTCTAGTAAAAATGATAAAACAATACTTCTTCCATTATTATATGGACTATTGAATGTTGTATACCACTGACATTGCAATATACTTCTTATATGGACTATTGATGTTGTATACCCGGTTGTATACCACTGACATTGCAATATACTTCTTATATGGACTATTGAATGTTGCATACCACTGACATTGCAATATACTTCTTATATGGACTATTGAATGTTGCATACCACTGACATTGCAATATACTTCTGTTACGTGCAGAGAAAACGAACAAAAGGGTGAACTCAGCAGTTAACGTTTAAACAAAATTTATTACGAAAATAAAACTAATTGCTAAGTCAGGGATAGAGTACAAGCTTTAAAAGTGTACAGACTACTTATCTCAGCTGGGACGGCAAAGCTCCAGTCTCAGAGTTGTAACAGTCAGTCGGATGAATGAACAGTCCTTTGGCTTGCAGGCTTGAAGCTGCACAAAGTCCACAGTATAAATCCAGCGTTGACAGTGAAGGTCTTGAAAAGTCTTGAGAATGACTACTGCTGGAGTTTAGTAACACACAAGAGACACGATCCCAAAAGTCTGACTGGAAGCTGTGCACGTCCCTTTTATAAAGGCATATAAGAACAATCTAGAACTTTTATTGACATGCTAATTACTGTTCTAAAATTATCTCCCTTACACAACTAATCAACTTTCCAGAACATTCCAAACATGACTAATTGAATTCAAGGTTGTGAGGTCATCAAGGGCAGTGACCTTGAGAATGTTCTAGACTAATTGAACTCAGGTCATGATGAGTGTGGGGGAAATGACCTACATAACACACCCCCTCTTCAAAAAAAAGAAAATTTTTCAAAGAAAAATCTTTCTTTTACAAATGTAATCTTGAAAAGGATTTAAGTTCTCAAATTTTGTTTTACTCTAAAGTAAAGTTTCTTGAAAGTGAACAACAATAAAATTTCTTGAAAGTGAACAACAATAAACTCTAAATACGAGAGAGACAGTCTGCAATTAAATTGTCTCTGCCTTTGATATGTCTAATGTCAAGATTAAACTCCTGTAACATTAAACTCCATCTTAGCAATCTCTGATTTTTGCCTTTAAATTTCTGCAGAAAACAAGAGGGTTGTGATCATATAAACCACTATTGGCTGATTTGAAGAAGTAACATAAACTTCAAAATGCTGTAAAGCTAATATCAAAGATAAACACTCTTTTTCAATTGTAGAGTAGTTTCTCTGGGATTTGTTAAATTTGCGTGAAAAATAGCAAACAGGATGATCTATACCATGACTATCCTCTTGCAATAAAACAGCACCAGCAGCCGTATCACCTAGCATCTACAGCTAATTTGAATGGCAAAGTGAAATCTGGTGCAGACAACACTGGGGCACTTTGCAGTATGGCTTTAAGTGTATCAAATGCCTGTTGGCATTGCTCTGACCAAACAAACTTTACTTTCTTTTTAAGTAAGTTAGTCAAAGGCTCAGTAATTGTGGAGAAATTTGGACAGAATTTTCTGTAGTAACCAGCCATACCGAGAAAGCGCATCAGTTGTCGTTTGCAGTTTGGTATGGGAAAACTTGAAATGGCACTGATTTTGGCATCAACAGGTTTTACCTCACCCTGTCCTACAGTATGTCCGAGGTAAGTTACCCTAGCCCAACCAAACTCAGATTTGGCAAGGTTGACAGTCAACATTGCTTTGCTCAGTCTCTCAAAGAACTTCCGCATGAGCTTGATGTGTTCCTCCCAGGTGTCACTATACAGGACGACGTCGTCAACGTAGGCTGCACACCCGTCTAGCCCAGATATGACGTCGTTGATCATCCGTTGGAACGTTGCCGGAGAGTTCTTCATTCCGAATGGCATCACCTTGTACTGGAACAATCCGTCTGGTGTAACAAAGGCGGATATTTCACGAGCACGATCCGTCAGAGGGACTTGCCAAAATCCCTTCAGTAGGTCAAATTTTGTCACATACTTGGCTTTTCCCACTCGGTCGATGCAGTCATCAATCCTCGGGATTGGGAAAGTGTCTGTCTTTGTTAAAGTGTTGACCTTCCTAAAGTCCGTGCACATACGATAACTGTGGTCTGATTTGGGAACAAGTATGCACGGCGAACTCCAGTTACTTTTACTGGGTTCAATAAAGTCATTGTCCAGCAGGTATTTGACTTCTTCCTGGAGATATTTCGCTTTTGTTGGATTCAGTCTGTATGGATGTTGTTTTACAGGCTTACTGTCCCCAACATCAACGTCGTGATAGATGACGTTTGTCCTCGTTGGAACATCTTGAAACAGGTGTTTATATTCGTGGAGCAGTTCTTTCACCTGTTGTTGTTGTTCTGGCTGGAGGTGTGCCAACTTTGTAGACTCCAGCTTCTCCAGGATTTCTGAGTTCTGAAGCTTGACCGAGCCCAGCTTTGAGTTTAGAGTATTTTCACTCAAGTCAGTTTCAGTATCACTATCTTCATAATGGCCAGAACTGACTGTACTGACAGGCTTTGTTTTAGTAGGATTATCCCTATCCAAATATGGCTTAAGCATATTTATGTGACATAGCTGTTTTTGTTTTCGCCTGTCAGGTGTTATTATGATGTAATTTAAATCACTCAATTTCTTATCAATTAGGTATGGCCCAAAGTAACGAGCATGGAGTGGTTTGCCAGGAATTGGAAGTAGAACAAGAACTTTTTGACCTGGTTCAAACTTCCGTTTTGAGGTGCTTTTATCATATTTGGTTTTCATTGACTGCTGAGATGACTCAAGATTTTCTCTGGCTAATTCACATGCTTTAGAGAGTTTCGTACGAAAATCTGACACATATTGCAAAATATTCAGACAATCATCATCGTCTGATAGGAATTTCTCTTTAACGAGCTTAAGTGGGCCACGGACTGTATGTCCAAATACAAGCTCAAATGGGCTAAACCAAGAGACTCCTGAATTGACTCTCTAACAGCAAAGAGCAGAAAATGAATTCCTTCATCCCACTGCTTCTCTGTGTCAAAACAGTAGGTCCTAATCATGTTTTTCAAAGTTTGATGAAATCGCTCAAGAGCACCCTGACTTTCTGGATGATAGGCGGATGACCTGTACTGTTTAATGCCTAGCTGATCCATTACTTGTTGAAAAATTCCAGACATAAAGTTGGAGCCTTGATCGGACTGGACACATTTAGGGAGGCCAAATAAAGTGAAAAATTTGACTAAAGCTCTCACTATAGTCTTTGTCTTTATATTTCTCAGTGGTATGGCTTCTGGGAACCGAGTTGATGTACACATTATTGTCAGCATGTACTCATTTCCTGATCTTGTTTTTGGTAGGGGCCCAACACAGTCTATTAGTATCCTACTAAATGGTTCTTGAAATGCAGGAATTGGCTGTAAAGGGGCCTTTGGAATGGTCTGATTCGGCTTTCCTACCATTGACATGTGTGACAAGTTTTACAGAAATGTGTTACATCCTGCCTGAGATTAGGCCAATAAAAGTGACTGAGAATTTTATGATAAGTTTTCCTTACTCCCAAATGACCAGCCCAGGGCGTTTCATGGGCCAGGCGCAATATTTCAGCACGGTAGGGCTTTGGAACCACAATTTGATGTTTTATAGCCCAATCGTCATCAACCAAAACATCTGGAGGTCTCCATTTACGCATGAGAATACCAGATTTTGTATAATAGGAAACAGAGCTATCTGAAGTTTTATCTTCGTCATCTACCCTGTCAAACAAACACAAAATATCTGGGTCTTTGTGTTGTTCTGCAATGAGATTTGATCTAGAAAATGTCTGACTTTGGTCAGCAGAAGTTTTACTGGAAGTTTCAAATCCACGAGGGATAACGGAATGCTCCGTGTCAAACACCTGACTGAGAAAGGTGTCATTTAAGTCAACATCTGTGACATTATTTTTGAGAGTATTTGATTCTCAGAAGTTTTCTTTGACATGGCTCGAGTAATGGCACATGATGGGAAAAGGCCGGGAATGTCTTCCTCTATTGGCTCTGGATTTTGATCTAAACTAGGATTATCAGTCACAAGTGGATTAGTAATGACCTTGTCCCCAGCAAGGTCGTTTCCAAGAAGAAGGTGAATCCCTTCAAAAGGCAAAAAAGGCCTAATACCTAAAGTCACAGGTCCAGAAACAAAGTCCGAAGACAAATAGACATTATGGAGAGGAACAGGAATGTAGTCATTACAATCTACCCCCTTAATAAGAACTTTAGAACCTGAAAATGACTTTTCAGAAAACGGCAGGGTATCTGCCAACAAAAGAGACTGGGAAGCCCCGGTATCTCTTAAAATTTTGACAGGGGTAGCGGAAGAAAAATCACTAGAAAGTGATATAAAACCATCATGAATAAATGGTTCGAAAATACCCATAATGCTATCTTGAGAAGATTGACCTTGACCTCATTAATTGGGGATGAGAGGGATTTAACCTCAGAAAATGTGTTGCACACATTATTAGACTCTAATCGAGTTGATGAAGAAATAAAGCCGGTGGGCTTAGATCCACTTTGACTACTTGACCTTCACGTTTTCTTTTCAATTTGAAACAATCTGACATTAAATGGCCGTCTTTCTTACAATAATTACAAGAAAGTGTACCAAACTGTTTGTCAGAAGGAGATTGAGACTTGGGATCTGATGATGTGGGAGTGTTACTTGAACTCTGTGAACTGTTGTCATTTGATTTTCTACTGTCCTTTGAAAAATTCTTGGATGAAAAGGAGGAGTTAAATTTACCTGCATTGTTTCTGTAGGAAAAGGACTGGGATGGTTTGCTGAGAAATGAAGATTTGTGGGTCAATGAATAATCATCGGCCAAACGTGCAGCAACCTCTAATGTATCTGCCTTTTGTTCATTGATAAATGTCTTGATGTCACTCCGGATGCACCTTTTAAATTCCTCAATCAAAACAAGTTGTCGTAATTTGTCATAATTCTGACTGACCTTTTCCGAAGAACACCAACGATCAAACAGTTGTTCTTTTGTTCGAGCAAATTCAACGTAAGTTTGATCTTTCACCTTCTCACAATCCCTAAATTTCTGACGGTAAGCTTCAGGCACCAACTCATAGCCCTTGAGAATTAATTCCTTCACAGAATCATAATCTGAAGCCTGCTCTACTGACAACTGAATGTAAATTTCTCTGGCTTTACCCACCAAAGCACTCTGCAAAAGCATAGACCAGGACTCCTTAGGCCAGTTCAGACTCTGAGCAATTTTCTCAAAATGTAGGAAATATTTATCAACATCCTTTTCTTGGAAAGGGGGAACTAACCTGAAATGCTTAGTGATGTCAAAATTGTCTGAAGGGAAGAATTTTCCTGACTTTCCAAGCTCTAAACGTCTCATTTCTAACTGCAGTCGGTGTTCAGCTAATTCTCTTTCCTTTTCTTTTTCCTCTCTTTCTTTCTCCCTTTGTCTTTCTTCCATTTGCAATTCTTTTTCTTTCATTTCCAATTCCCTCTCTTTCTGTCTTTCTTCCATTTCTAATCTTTCCTGCCTTTCTTTTTCTTTCTGTCTTTTCTTCCATTTGCAATTCTTTTTCTTTCATTTGTAATTGCATTTGTATTTTTTCTTTTTCTAATGCCAATTTTTTAAGCTCCAAATCTGCCTGAATTTCTAATTCTAATTTTTTGAGTTCGAAGGAAGACTCAGGCTCATAATCTTTTAAGGCAGACTCCTCAAAATGGCCAGAATTAACTAAATGTTTTGCAATCTTGAATTGAATTTCTCGCTTGCGCATAGATCTTTTGACTTCTACTTTAAGGAAATTGGCCAGTGTTATGAGGTTGTCTTTTCTGAGGGAATTAAATGTGTCCTGATCAAGGTCATCCATAAATTCGTCTGGCTTAAATTCCGCCATGATTGAATTTCGCTGAGTTCACAGTATATAGTAGTTTTGAAAAGGCTGTCAAAATGTTGTCAAACGGCTCAAAATATTCGTCTCCCGGACGAGCCCCCAATTTTGTTACGTGCAGAGAAAACGAACAAAAGGGTGAACTCAGCAGTTAACGTTTAAACAAAATTTATTACGAAAATAAAACTAATTGCTAAGTCAGGGATAGAGTACAAGCTTTAAAAGTGTACAGACTACTTATCTCAGCTGGGACGGCAAAGCTCCAGTCTCAGAGTTGTAACAGTCAGTCGGATGAATGAACAGTCCTTTGGCTTGCAGGCTTGAAGCTGCACAAAGTCCACAGTATAAATCCAGCGTTGACAGTGAAGGTCTTGAAAAGTCTTGAGAATGACTACTGCTGGAGTTTAGTAACACACAAGAGACACGATCCCAAAAGTCTGACTGGAAGCTGTGCACGTCCCTTTTATAAAGGCATATAAGAACAATCTAGAACTTTTATTGACATGCTAATTACTGTTCTAAAATTATCTCCCTTACACAACTAATCAACTTTCCAGAACATTCCAAACATGACTAATTGAATTCAAGGTCGTGAGGTCATCAAGGGCAGTGACCTTGAGAATGTTCTAGACTAATTGAACTCAGGTCATGATGAGTGTGGGGGAAATGACCTACATAACACTTCTTATATGGACTATTGAATGTTGCATACCACTGACATTGCAATATACTTCTTATATGGACTATTGAATGTTGCATACCACTGACATTGCAATATACCTCTATATGGACTATTGAATGTTGCATACCACTGACAATACTTCTTATATGGACTATTGAATGTTGCATACCACTGACATTGCAATATACTTCTTATATGGACTATTGAATGTTGCATATCACTGACATTGCAATATACCACTTATATGGACTATTGAATGTTGTATACCACTGACATTGCAATATACTTCTTATATGGACTATTGAATGTTGTATACCACTGACATTGCAATATACTTCTTATATGGACTATTGAATGTTGCATACCACTGACATTGCAATATACTTCTTATATGGACTATTGAATGTTGCATACCACTGACATTGCAATATACTTCTTATATGGACTATTGAATGTTGCATACCACTGACATTGCAATATACTTCTTATATGGACTATTGAATGTTGCATACCACTGACATTGCAATATACTTCTTATATGGACTATTGAATGTTGCATACCACTGACATTGCAATATACTTCTTATATGGACTATTGAATGTTGCATATCACTGACATTGCAATATACTTCTTATATGGACTATTGAATGTTGTATACCACTGACATTGCAATATACTTCTTATATGGACTATTGAATGTTGTATACCACTGACATTGCAATATACTTCTTATATTGACTATTGAATGTTGTATACCACTGACATTGCAATATACTTCTTATATGGACTATTGAATGTTGTATACCACTGACATTGCAATATACTTCTTATATGGACTATTGAATGTTGCATACCACTGACATTGCAATATCTGCACAATGTCACATAATATCCAAAACTTAGTACAGTACACCAATCACCAAACTTTAATCTCCTGGTCACTTATGCCACACATCATCTACAACTCTCACAGACCTCGACCACTCATGGCACACATCATGTGCAATGTTCACAGGCCACTTTAGCACACACATCTGCAGTGCTCACAGGCTACTCATGGTACACATCATCTCATAGACCCTCAAGAAACATTTTCTCGAGGGTCTGTGGTCATCTGCAATGCTCACAGGCCACTCAAGGTACACATCATCTACAACCCTCACAGGCTACTTAATATGGCACACATCATCTGCAATGTTCACAGGCGACTTTATAATGGCACACGTCATCTACAACCCTCACAGGCCACTTGTGGCACACACATCTGCAGCGCTGACAGGCCACTTGTGGCACACACATCTGCAGTGCTCACAGGCCACTTGTGGCACACACATCTGCAGCGCTCACAGGCCACTTGTGGCACACACATCTGCAGCGCTCACAGGCCACTTGTGGCACACACATCTACAGCGCTCACAGGCCACTTGTGGCAAACACATCTGCAGCGCTCACAGGCCATTCATGGCACACATCATCTACAATGCTTACATCACCTGCAATGCTATTCTAAGTTCAGGTTTAAAATCTCACAAACAAGACTAATACTATATATAATATACCAAATTGAATTACCGGTTAGTTAAACATAGGGCCAAAGTCCCTGAAGCTACTATAGACATGGATACAAAATTAAGTATTCCTGACTGTATGAAATTATCTCACTAAGGTCGTCCTAGGGACATGTAAACCAAATATTAAAGCTGTCTGACCAGTGGTTTTAAAAAATAGCGACAATGTCACTGGTCGCTCCCATATAGTTATCAAAACAAGCTAAAATCAAGCTAAAGATTTTTTTATCACAAATAGAAACAATTCCCCCAATAAAATTATACAAATTTCACCAGAATTTGATCAAATCTTACTGACGTCACCCGTAAAAACCTCTACACTAAGTTTCAACTCAATCGGACGTGTGGTTTCAGAGTTAAAAAAAATTTTGATCAAAAATGAAAAAAATAGCCAAAAAATGCAAATATGCAAATTTCACCACGATTTGCCCAGATTTGAGAAAGGTCACTCCTATGCACTTCCATACCAAGTTTCAAATCAATCAGACTTGTGGTTTCAGAGAAGATGATTTTTTGACCAAAAATGGGAGAAAATTACAAAAAAATTCATGAAAAATAGCAAGTCCAAGATACTGACCCAAGATGTGCACAATCATTTCAGGTCAGCCCAAAGTACTTACAGTGTACATGCTAATTTTTCATCTAATCTGCTCAGTGGCTATTGAGATTTTCAATAAAATGTAAACTTGTAAACATATATACATATGGCTATGGGAGCTAACAACGACCCAATGGTCGACAGAGCTCTGCTGTGTTATGAAGAGAGCAACGTTTTGTGACATATGTATTGATGAAGATGGTTGAGATCTTTGATAGCTCATTTCAGGATGGCCTGACCTAAAATGGCAAAATTAGCTGCAAAAATACAAAATTGATGATTTCATCATAATTATGTATAAAAATGTATACCAAATATCAAAGCTATCACATGAGTAACTTTTGAGAAACAAATATTTTGACCAAAAACGGCAAAAACTGACCCAAAAATACAAAAATTGATGATTTCATCAAATTTCACTATATCACACTAAGAGAACCCCCAGGAACCTGTATACCAAATATCAAAGGCATCAGACAAGTAGTTTTTGAGAAACACATTTTTTGACCAAAAATGGCAAAAATTGCACCAAAAATACAAAATTGCAGATTTCATCATATATTCTGAATATCATATTTAGTTTATCTGTAGGAACCTGTATACCAAATATCAAAGCTGTCAGACGAGCGGTTTTGATGAAATAAATTTTTGACCAAAAATGACAAAAAATTCCTTAAAAATACAGATTTGCTTATTTCATCACAATTTGAACAAATCCAAGTTGGGCTATCCCTAGGGACCTGTATACCAAATATCAAAGCTGTCAGACGAGCGGTTTTGATGAAATAAATTTTTGACCAAAATGACAAAAAAATTCCTTAAAAATACAGATTGGCTTATTTCATTACAATTTGAACAATTCAAGTTGGGCTATGCCTAGGGACCTGTATACCAAATATCAAAGCTGTCAGACGAGCGGTTTTGATGAAATAAATTTTTGACCAAAAATGACAAAAAAATTCCTTAAAAATACAGATTTGCTTATTTCATCACAATTTGAACAAATCCAAGTTGGGCTATCCCTAGGGACCTGTATACCAAATATCAAAGCTGTCAGACAAGCGGTTTTGATGAAATAAATTTTGACCAAAAATGACAAAAAAATTCCTTAAAAATACAGATTTGCATATTTCATCACAATTTGAAGAAATCCAAGTTGGGTTATCCCTAGGGACCTGTATACCAAATATCAAAGCTGTCTGACCAGCGGTTATGAAGAAGGAGATTTTTTACCAAAAACGCCTTTTTTGGCACTAATTTGCATATTTTTGGCAATGACAACTTCATTTGAACAAAATCTCATCTACAGCCCATCATCCATGTACACACCAAATATCAAGATGAAATGTGCAGCGGTTTTGGAGTTTTTGATGTTGACGGACAGACATACAGACATACAGACATACAGACATTTTCCTAGCCTATAAGAATAGCTTCCATTGCCTATATACATATGGCTATGGGAGCTAAAAAACAAGCGACTCAACAGTTGACAGAGCTCTGCTGTGTTATGTAGAGAATAACCTTTTGTGACACATGTATTGATGAAGAAGGTGGATATCTTTGATAGCTCATTTCAGGATGGCCTGACCAAAAATGGAAAAAAATTCCGTAATAATACAGATTTGCATATTTCATCAGACTATATTAGTCTATAATAGCAAATAAACGAGAGTTAATTGCATTCTAATTAGAGTAAACAAGACTTGTTTAAATCAAGATTTACGTCATAAAAAAACAGCATATCTGTCAGGTTTTAAAGAATCCTGAGCTGGTTATCTTTTAATATCAGTATTTTAATCCTATTAACGAAGCACATTTTAACTTTCAAATTAACATCGTAAGTTCTGTTGAATAAGTTGAGCCTGTAGGTAATCAGAGAAAGCACACAGAAGAGACAAATGTTTGAAACTGAAGAAGTTCAAGGTCATCAAAAGCATTATAAGGAATCATGTTACACTTTCATTGCACTGTTTACACAGATTGCATAATTGCTATAAATAGCACATGAGGAATCTTACAGCCCCGCTTTACCATAAAAACCCTATCACTTTGACCACTCTTTTAATTGACCACTCTATTTTTTTCCTCAAAAAATAATCTTATTTTATCCTTTCCAAGTCAACCATAAATGGAAATTAGAACTTTCTCTATCTCTATTTATTTGACCACCCTATCATGACAAACTATTATGAGCAATTTCTTTTAGATAACATAAATGGTGGTTCAGAATGTATCAAAGTTGGGATTCAGGAAAGTTGCCTTTACATGTTTAATCCTCAGTTCACTATGAACTGTCAAAAAAAGTTGAACTTTCTGATAATTCCACACCAAAATTATTTTGGCTTTGATGATTTCCTAATTAATTCAATTATTTAAAATCATATTAATTATTTTTTTCCGGGTGAATTGATAGGGTTTATACAGTACAAGAATTACATACAATGTCAGTCAAACTTTGACCAAAAATGACAAAAAAATTCCTTAAAAATACACATTTGCATATTTCATCACAATTTTAACAAATCTAAGTTGGGTTATCCCTAGGGACCTGTATACCAAATAACAAAGCTGTCTGACCAGCGGTTATGAAGAAGAAGATTTTTAACCAAAAACACCTTTTTTGGCATTAATTTGCCTATTTTCAACTATTTCAAAAAATTAAAAAAAAACCGTTTCTCAAAATCATATTTTTCATCCACACAACAAATATCAAATCAGTAAGTACTGCGGTTCTCAAGATATTTGAGTGGACGGACGCCTCACAAACGGACATACATACTACATACATACATACATACATACATACATACATACATACATACAGACTGACGACGGACGCCGGACGGATACCCATCCCAATAGCTTCTATAGACTATAGTCTATAGTAGTTAAAAATTGTCCGCTGAAAAAAAGAAAACACACACTACAGGTACCCAAGACATCAATAATTTTTATTTATTATCTCAATAAAAATACAAACTCAGATTGTGTTTACTGAGTATACTCCCAAGTGATAACTACCTCAATACCATGTACTTGAAAATGATTCACTGTTACCACGGTTATTTGGATGTGAAATATTGTACAATGTATTCATAACAGTTACACTATCAATAAACCAGTTTCTAGAGAATGAAGATTGCTAAGAATGTATCATTGTCATCATCATAATAGTAATGAACCATGCTGAATACATGATTTGCCAATTAAAACAGCCTGTCAGTGTATAACTTACATGTCTTGCTTTGAGCAACAACCTGTGAAACGAATGGCTTTGCAACTTAATCAACCTCTTGTATAATCAATTATTCTAAGACACTTATCTTCCAGACTACATTATTTGTACTTAAAGCAGTCAGAGTTTACCAAAAGCCGGTAAAAGTGCCAAGGACATAATGATATATTTGTCCATCATGAGCAATTTTCCAATGATTCTATAACTGCCTATCATGAGCTATTTTGCTAGCTTTAGTCTCCCTACGGATAAAGCAGGTTAAAAATATCCTGGTTACAGGAGAGACAGTCAGTTGTCCCTGAGTCACATTTCATTGAAGATAGTAGATGAGTGTTTCTAATGAAATCCAAAGATTCAATGTAGGGGTGGCAGCCTAACCCTATGCCTAGCAGGAGCTGTTATTAGGTAATAGTAATATCTTTCTGTTGAAATTTCGAGGAATGTTTGTACATATCAGTGTTGATAAAACATTAACGTATACAAGGAATTGATGCATCCAAGTTTAACAATACAAATTAAAACTGAGAGGTTTCCATAACAACCACTTTACTTTACTACCTAAACAAATCAATTGTCAGCAGACAGGGACATTTTCACACAATTGTACAATGGTAAACAAAGAACAGAATTGATTTGCAAAGGAGCAAGACTTTCCAAATTGATATTCTTCAAAGTTGTCATAGACCCCCTTGGAACATGATTAATGCTTTCCTTGCAATACAAATGCAATATTATGGTAATTAGTCTGTATATGCGTATCATTGGATAATGCTTATTTGTTTGTATCAATTCAGAAAAAAGAAAAACATTGGTTCAAATTGTGCCATCGATACAAATTGGGGCTGTATCTTTCATTTTTCAAAATGATTGGAAGATGGGAGTAAAACAGTGGAAGTTTCTCACTCATCACAAAGGAAATTGCAAAGAGGAACCAAGAAACATGGATAAGAAATATATATTAGTATGTGCAAAACTATTATCAGCCAATAATGTCAGTGATAATTTGGTACTATCATCTACTCAATAATCCATAAATAGCTGCACATTGAAGACTTCCCAGGTAAAATATCTAAAGGCGCATTAAAATAGGACAAAACTTTATTTACAAATGCATGGTTTCATGAATTGTCTGTACTGTAATGTTCAAGTTGTCAAGGTCAAAGGTGAGATATTCACAAAACAATGCACTTCTTTCCTGATCCCACTTTCTTGCGATTTGGTGACACAACTACTCTGGCCGCCTCTTCAAAGACCTGAAAGAGATGATTTTCAAGTTAGATGAAATATGTCCTTGGGAGTTACAAATGTACATAAATACCCATCCCCTTATTGATAACTATGAGGATGTCCTTGAGGATGATTATAAAATGGTACTTCTTTATTCTCTCCCAGATCAAATGATGCTGTCAGCGTATGTCATTGACAGACACCGTACTGGTCTGTTCAAGGTAAAACCACTGACAGACACCTTACTGGTCTGTTCAAGGTAAAACCACTGACAGACACCTTACTGGTCTGTTCAAGGTAAAACCACTGACAGACACCTTACTGGTCTGTTCAAGGTAAAACCACTGACAGACACCTTACTGGTCTGTTCAAGGTAAAACCACTGACAGACACCTTACTGGTCTGTTCAAGGTAAAACCACTGACAGACACCTTACTGGTCTGTTCATGGTAAAACCATGCACTGACAGACACCTTACTGGTCTGTTCATGGTAAAACCACTGATGGACACCTTACTGGTCTGTTCATGGTAAAACCACTGATGGACACCTTACTGGTCTGTTCAAGGTAAAACCACTGATGGATACCTTACTGGTCTGTTCATGGTAAAACCACTGACAGACACCTTACTGGTCTGTTCAAGGTAAAACCACTGACGGACACCTTACTGGTCTGTTCAAGGTAAAACCACTGACAGACACCTTACTGGTCTGTTCATGGTAAAACCACTGACAGACACCTTACTGGTCTGTTCAAGGTAAAACCACTGATGGACACCTTACTGGTCTGTTCAAGGTAAAACCACTGACAGACACCTTACTGGTCTGTTCAAGGTAAAACCACTGACAGACACCTTACTGGTCTGTTCAAGGTAAAACCACTGACAGACACCTTACTGGTCTATTCAAGGTAAAACCACTGACAGACACCTTACTGCATGGTCTGTTCAAGGTAAAACCACTGACAGACACCTTACTGGTCTGTTCAAGGTAAAACCACTGACAGACACCTTACTGGTCTGTTCAAGGTAAAACCACTGATGGACACCTTACTGGTCTGTTCAAGGTAAAACCACTGACAGACACCTTACTGGTCTGTTCATGGTAAAACCATGCACTGACAGACACCTTACTGGTCTGTTCATAGTGAAACCACTGACAGATACCGTACTGGTACGTTCATTGTAAAACCACTGACAGACACCTTACTGGTCTGTTCAAGGTAAAACCACTGATGGACACCTTACTGGTCTGCTCATGGTAAAAACCCTGACAGACACCTTACTGGTCTGTTCATAGTGAAACCACTGACAGATACCGTACTTGTCTGTTCAAGGTAAAACCACTGACAGACACCTTACTGGTCTGTTCAAGGTAAAACCACTGATGGACACCTTACTGGTCTGTTCATGGTAAAACCACTGACAGACACCTTACTGGTCTGTTCATGGTAAAACCACTGATGGACACCTTACTGGTCTGTTCATGGTAAAACAATGCACTGAGAGACACCTTACTGGTCTGTTCATGGTAAAACCACTGACAGACACCTTACTGGTCTGTTCAAGGTAAAACCACTGATGGACACCTTACTGGTCTGTTCAAGGTAAAACCACTGACAGACACCTTACTGGTCTGTTCAAGGTAAAACCACTGATGGACACCTTACTTGTCTGTTCATTGTAAAACCACTGACAGACACCTTACTGGTCTGTTCATGGTAAAACCACTGACAGATACCTAACTTGTCTGTTCATGGTAAAACCATGCACTGACAGACACCTTACTTGTCTGTTCATGGTAAAACTACTGACAGACACTTTACTGGTCTGTTCAAAGAAAAATACCGTCAAGGACAGTGTACTCACATTCAGTTTGAATTGGTCATTCAAGAAATATATAAACCAGAAAAACAAGAATGACAAAAGCAAATAATGTCTGCAACTTAGGTACTGGAGGTCATCAACTTCTACAGCAATAGACAAGCAGATCCTACATAGTATAAGCAAATGTCAACAACAAAATTAGCCAGAGAAGGCTTGACAAAAAGAAAAGGTTGGAAGAGTGGGGGAAAAATAAAGAGTGGGGAAAAATGTACAAGGTATCTGGAAAAAAGTCATCGTTGATGACACAGTCCCCACTTGTTAATGGGTACTTTGATTACAAGTCCTCAGAGAGGATAGAGTCCTCTTCATTAATTAGGTCTGTGATAAACATACTTTGATACAGATGGTGCTCAATGGCCAAGAATGAGTTCCATGGTGATGAAAACATAAAACCAATGTAGGCCACCATCCTAAAGTTCATTAAATGAGTCAACTAGGAATTCATCAACAGGATTTTGCAAAACATTTTTGCATACTATCCTAACACTAACAGATAATCACCGGTACCATATTTCATAAAATAATCGCAATCATACCAATCCATAATCCAATAACACTAGGTCAAAATTTGTAAGACAATAGTTGTAAACATAGACACAAAACAGCACAGAACAGACAGTAAATAGATGGTACACAAACAAAGTCATATTCATGAAAGCCAGATGCAGTATTTACAACACTATGAGATCAACATCTGTATCAAGTTTCATCAAATTTGACATTGTATTTGTGGATATATCACTCTAATTATGAAAGTTCATTACATATGCAATTACAAATTAATTAAAATGACACTGATAAATGTCTTTTTTAATGTTAAAGCAATGTGAGCCTAACATCTGTACAAAGTTTCATGATTTGATGCAGCATTTCTTGACATATCAGCCTAATTAGGAAACTTCAATAATTGACATGATACTGCTACATGATGTGAAACAAATTGACGAGCATATATGTCTGAAATAGGTCAATTTCCTTGTACCAACTTTAAATGATACTGGTGGAAACATGTCCGAGTTATGGCTCTGTACATGAGAAAATTATGGCTCTGTACATGAGAAAATTGTAACAAAATCGCCCCCACGCAGCGATATTTGATCTTACTGTTTAAAAAATCAACAGGTATATGTATGACATAGGGCAATGTCCTTGTACCAACTGAATAAAATTGGTTGAGACATGCCTGAGTTATGGCTCTGTACATGAAAAAATCGTAAAAAAATGGCCGCACGGCAGCCATATTGGATCGTATCACAAAACAAATTGACGTGCATATGTATGATATTAGTCAATCTCCTTGTACCAACTTTGAATAAATTCACTTGATACATGTCTGAGTTATGCCTCTGTACATGAAAAAATCGTAATAAAATGGCCGCCTGGCGGCCATATTGGATCGTATCACAAAACAAATCAATGTGCATATCTATGACATTGGTTAATGTCCTTGTACCAACTTTGAATAAAATCGGTTGAAACATGTCTGAGTTATGGCTCTGTACATGAAAAAATTGTAATAAAATGGCAGCCTGGCGCGGGGACTAAAAAGTAATGCTACCTAATCAATCTTCTAGACCCTACACCCTCCTGAATATCAAATGTTCCATCCCTTTGTTGATCATGTTTACATAAGGCCAGATGGCAGGAAATATATTTACAACCTTGGGGATTTTTTAATTCATGCTATGAGTGCTATCATTCGAATGTTAACAGCACTTAAATTAGTTACAGATAGTGAAATGCCTTCCACTGTGGGGGGTGATTACAACATCTGGAATTATCCTGGATCCAAATTTCTCATCAGTTCTTGTGTGTCTTACATGGAAATGTTGCAAAAATTGATCCGCAATGAAAAAATTTACCTCAGCTTTGTTTTCTGGATCAAATTTACTACAAATCGATACCAAATATGACAAAATTATGTTCACAGCCTTCGAAACTGTCTCACAACATATCCTGGGTTGGTGTAGGTCATTTAAGGTCACAAACTGAGAAAATTACCTAAAATATACAAATTTGGGGGCTTCCCAACACTTTGAGCAGAAAATTTATCTAATAACATCCCTCGGGACTTTTGTACCAAATTACAAAGCTATCAGACAAGTAATTTTGAGAACAAGTTTTCTTGACCAAAAATGACAAAATTGTCTTAAAAATACAAATTTGCATATTTCAGGACAACTTCCACATATCTAACTATTGTCATCCCTGGACATTTGTACACCAAATATATACATAGGGCCAAAGTCCCTGAAGCTACTATAGACATGGATACAAAATTAAGTATTTCCTGACTGCATGAAATTATCTCACTAAGCACGGTCCCTCCACTTTTGTGGAGGGACCGTGCACTAAGGTCATCCTAGGGACCTTTAAACCAAATATTAAAGATGTCTGACCAGCGGTTTTGAAAAAACAAGCAACCCAACAGTCGATAGAGCTCTGCTGTGTTATGTAGAGAATAACTTGATGAAGAAGGTGGACATCTTTGATAGCTCATTTTAGGATGGCCTGACCAAAAATGGCAAAATTAGCTGCAAAAATACAAAATTGAAGATTTCATCATAATTTCAATATATTACATTAAGATAAAGCCTAGGAACCTGTATACCAAATATCAAAGCTATCACATGAGTAACTTTTGAGAAACAAATATGTTGACCAAAAATGGCAAAAATTGACCCAAAAATACAAATTTTGAAGATTTCATCAAATTTCAATATATCACACTAAGACAACCCCTAGGAACCTGTATACCAAATATCAAAGGCATCAGACAAGTAATTTTGAGGAACATTTTTTTGACCAAAAATGGCAAACATTGCACCAAAAATACAAAATTGCAGATTTCATCATATATTCAATATATCATATTAAGTTCATCTGTAGGAACCTGTAAACCAAATATCAAAGCTGTCAGACGAGCTGTTTTGATGAAATAAAGTTTTGACCAAAAATGACAAAAAATTCCTTAAAAATACAGATTTGAACAAATCTAAATTGGGTTATCCGTAGTATTGAAAAAAAAATTAAAAGTGAAGACATTACTGTTTTTAATAGGCATATTTTCCTTGAAATACATGACCCTGTAAAGAATATATGCTAAAAGTGTTTAAAAGTAAATTTCTTTTCAAAAAATAATTTAATCTGTGACCAAAGGATTTTTATTCTTTAAGTTCAACATATTCAAACAGTGCAATTTGTTCAATCATCTTGTGCAGTGCAAATTTTATAAAATAGCTGCCTGAAGAGTCTCAAAAGCACGTGACCTGCCGGCTGGTTTCACAGAGTAAAGTACTAAATATCGTATTTTCACTGAAGCCTTGCATAATTGGCCAAAAAATGTCTGAAATAATGGAAAAAAACGAATTGAAACTTGCGACAACACATCCCGATAAAGCCAAGACGTCGTACTTCCGTAAACAGAAGAACCTACATTATACCTTGCATACCGTACGTATGTATCATGCCCAATCAGATTGAGCGTTCTTGCATAGGCTTTCCAACACATAAGGGATTAAATAAGATAAGATTTCACAAGATATAATAATTGCAGTGATTGGTGGAAGCGTTTACACGCCCTCTAACAATGCCTAAGGGGTCATACGTGATTTTTCTCAAACTGCAGACGCAATGGCAATGAAAGTTCGAGCGAGCGGAACTTGGGAAAAAGAAATCTAACAATATTCAACACTACTTTACTAAAAACAAAAATTAGGCAAAGTTAAACATTAAAGTGAATCATGTGTTTTTGAAATGTAACTAGCGTATTTTTCTTGTGCTTGACACTACTGGATCGGGGATATGGCCGGCGGCCCGGCATTCACAGACTACCAAAGTTGGTCCTTAAGTTATCTAATTACACATGTGGTAGCCCAGATGGGCTACTGAATTTTTTCAGACCATCCAACATGTCAAATTTGATATATTTTTTCATTACTACGTACACGCTGAGGGGAAAATACTTTTACTGTGTTTGAACAACAACAACTAACTTTTCACCAAAATTTTTATTTATCGCCAACTTGAAAATGAAACAGTTTACGTACAACAGGCAGGTAAGAATTGATATACCTTTTGACATTGACACAGTGCATAGCTGACAGCATACTATACAAATCATGGAATGCTTGTCTATCGATCTCGGATGCCTATGTCTGTATTTGGTCTGCTGGAAGCTCATGACTTCACCTAAAAATATTAGCAACTTTCAAAATTTCCTTGGAAAACAGTATTCCTTCCTTCTAAAATGGCATTTCTCCCTAATTGCCTTTTGAAGAAGTTTCATGAAACATTCAAATCGTCCATCACCGTAGTGACTGGGGATAGACCCTATAGACCATTCACTTCCTTAGTCCAGTGGTTGTTGATACTGGAGTACAGGTTGACATAGCCACACATGTTGCCGAGGAAGCAGATTTAGCCACTTGTATTCTAAAGCAATTAGCAGTAATATTGTGATAATCTTTCAGATGCAGATGATGATGATTTTTGTGATGATAATTACTGATGAAGGTAAACTGAAAACATATACTACAAACCTTAATTTTGATAAAATTTGTTAAATCTCTGTATACAATTGTATGAAAAATCAGGTCCTTAAGTGTCACCAAATGATCACAATCATAAGTACTCAAACAATAAATCTTCAGCAGTTGGGAGGGGGAAACCATTTAATATACAGTTCCCTATTTAATACATTAACAATGAAGTTGGCTACTATGATATACCCTTAACATTATTCATCATCAAGAATTTTCATTTCTTAAATCTGACTTTGATGACCTGTTGACAAGCAGTATTTGAAATTCAAGTAGATTTGCCTTGTTCCATCATTATATACAACACAATGTAACAGGAAATGAAACTAGTTTAAAAAGATATTTTGAAAACAGAAAAACTAACTTTGTTGTAAACTGCTTTCCTTCTGTATCTCCCAGCACTCATTTCCAGGCAGGTGAATTATTTGATCAAGATAAAGATGTGAAAACATGCTGTGTTAATTTTTCTGAGTCAACAGTTTTGGTATCAGCGATATAAAAAGCCAACAATGGTTGGCTTTGTTCCTGGTTAGTTCAACCTGCCCATCATATTTAGGTTTCCTTCATAGGAGTGTTCAACTAATTCATCACCGTCGTTTTTTCCCAAACAAACAGTTCACACAACAATGTGAATGGTAAACGATATCACATCAGTGAAATCTTTAGACTTGATTTGTGGTGTTGCTAAAATGTTACATAAAATAAGAAAGTACTTCATAGTTCATGAAAAAAGAGTCTGCTGCAGTAAAACTCTCACACCAAAATGACTTGAGAATAATGCATAAACACGTCTTTTTGTTAAAATCTATAAGTCTGGACTTGCAATACATCTTTTTCCCCAGCCCAATATATAGAGTATAGAAAATAGTGAGATACTAAGATATTGATCATGCTCTTGTAGCAGATAAACTCTTAGAAGTAGAAATCTTACCTCTTTAATACCCTCCTGTGTTAGTGCTGATGATTCCATATACCGAACAGCACCAATTTTTCCTGCTAATTTTTGTCCAGCATCTTTCTTGATTGGTGATTTGCCTTTTTCTTTTAACTTTTCAAGAACTTCTTTATTTTCACGCAAATCTATTTTTGTTCCTGTACAATTATAAAACAAAAAAAATAATTTCCATAGTTTGACTATTTTTATCTAATGTTTGGAAATACTTGTTTATAGATACTATCAAGTTGTGATAGAATAACACACTGTCTTTTTTTAAATTATCAGAAATCTTCAATGAATAGAGGAAAATATTTTGATAATTGAGACTGAAACATGTGGTCATAGAGTTGTATTTCACACACAACAAGAGACCTAATGGCTGATAGAGCTCTGCTGGGTTATGTAGAGAATAACTATTTGTGACACATGTTGATGAAGATGGAAATCTTTGATAGCTCATTTCAGAATGGCCTGACCAAATATGGCAAAAATAGCTGCAAAAATACAAAATTGAAGATTTCATCATAATTTGAACATACCGCATTCAGATCATCCCTAAGAAGATGTCTACCAAATATCAAAGCTATCAGACAGGTAATTTTTGAGAAACAAATTTTTTGACCAAAATGGCAAAAATTGCCCCAAATATACAAAATTTCAGATTTCATCATAACTTCAATATATCATATTTTGATCATCTCTACAAACTTGTATACCAAATATCAAAGCTATTAGACTAGCAAGTTTTGAGATGTAAGTTTTGGACCAGAAATGTCAAAAATTGTCCCAAAAATACAAAATTGAAGATTTCATCATAATTTTAATATGTCATATTTTGATCATACCAATGAACTTGAATGCCAAATATCAAAGCCATTAAATAAGCAATTTTGATGACAAAAAAACATTTTAACCAAAAATGTTAAAAATTGACTAAATATATATATATAAAATTGCATACTTCTGCATAATTTGAACAAATTGTACTATGGTCACACCCCTACGAATCTGCATATCAAATTGCAAAGCAAATGGACAAGCGGTTTCAGAGAAGATTTTTTGACCAAAAAAAAAGCAAAAAAATGCCCAAAAAATACAGCTATGTAAATTTCACCACAATCCGAACAAACCTAACTTAAGTCACCCCAAGTGAACTGGCTATCAAATTTCAAAGCAATTAGACATACAGTTTCAGAAAAGAAGGCAATTGTTGATGGATGACAGGCGGACAGATGGTCAGACAGATGACAACAGACAATCAGCCTAGTAACCTCTGCGTCGCTGACAGTTGAGCTAATAAAAAACTGACATTCAAACTTAAATTTCTGGCTGTAATGGACAATGCTTTTCCATTTCTAATTTTATCTGTGTTCTGTATTCCGAGATTACATGTACTTTAACATATTAACAGTTCTTAGTGTATTTATTTCCTTAACAAATGAAATAATGATTTGGATTCCAAGAATTTTTCATTAGCCAGACTTGCTTTCTGTGTTACAGTGTATCAAGAAGATCTAGAGGATGTATTGAAATAATTTCTGCATGAAGTATTGCTTATGAAAATGTTGGGGGCAGTATTTATAATCTCTTGAAGCCATAAAAGTCTGCATATGTATGTAGCATACTTTGGTTGTGATGAAGCAATGTTAACTTGTTTTAAGGGTACATGGTATTTGCATCACTTCATACTTAATATACTCACTTTTAAAACAGACAAAACAGTGTCTGCTCTTATACATTGCAATCAACAAGTTAGCCCAATTAGGATAAGCATGAGACAAGGTAAACAATGGAATAATTTTGGAAGTTTAGGATTTTGTGAGCTTCTGCTTTTTGTTCATGTTTACCAAGTTTGAATTAAAAGAATGTCTGGAATGCTGATGTATAAACACTGTATTTTACATGGAAAACATAAAATATAATCATGACCACAATCTGGGCTTATACTATCCAAAATATTTTGAAGACACTGAGCCCTTCTTCTACCGGTACATTGGGTCCACTGCAATCAATGACTTGAAGTGTGTAAAACTCCTTACTAGCTCCTTGAAATATTTGAGATATCATAAGTTCAGAGTGGAACATTGATTTATACTAGAACATTATCACTGCACACAAATACAATTGATGGTGTACCAGCAATGTATCTAAGAGGTCATACAGGTATGCCAGAAACATCTACACATAATTACATTTAACGTATTATCCAACTACTGTCATTGGCTGAGCCTTACTGTACTCACGTGATATAGAACACAAAGTGATAAACACATTTTGGGTGATAAGCCTGTTGCATACGCTGTTGCCCTATCAAATACACGGGCATCATCAATATAACCATCAAGAGAATCATCTTTTGCGCAGGCAACAAATGTGTTCTTGCTCTTGTTAGCATGAGTTTATCATTTAATTGGTGTATGTTATTATTCTGGCAATTTGATCAATTTAAACTTGATCAATTCTCTGACAAAATTCTTGCACTGAATCCAAGATTCTATACATATGCTACTGATTGTAAACTGTTATATTTATATTTTATTGTTGATTGAATAAACGTAAAGGCTGCAGACTTGATATTAGTATTCACTTACTCATCTCATTATCTTGTTGAATATTTAAAATATATTTAATAAATGTAAACTGTTCAGCTTTCCATGGTCATGTGCACTTTGTGAATAAATAGTGCAACCAATCAAAATGCAGAAGGTACACTGAACAGAAATCCTGTGTAGGTGACATGTCAAATTCAAAGTGAAAATTCAGTATGGAAATTTTGTATACGGGAAGGGAGGAAGTTACAGTGGTGTCACATAGTGACATTCATATTGCATTGTAAATTTGATTTGTAAGGGAATTTCATATTAAAAATAAATAAATAGACTTTTGTAATTTGAAAAGATACTGACTAGCGGAGACCATCTAATGCAATTTTATATGCATCAGAGAGACAGACAAAATATTGGTTTTTAGTTTCATGGCAGGGTCAAAGTTCAGAAGGAAACTATGGTAATATCTACTACAACACCCAATGTTGCTACAAGACCACATATGGGGATATTGTAGAAAGATAGAATGCTCCTAAGGGATACATATTTGCACTCTCAAATTTTTACCATTGGTTTTCTGATTTACCACTTGTACGCACTCAAAGATCATATGGGACCCATATGACTAATGTACATGTATCCAAGGTACAATGGTGATTGATGAAAGTTAAAACATGTCTGTCATAATCTGCATCATATAATTTAAATGTTGCAGCTATGATGATGAGGTGCATCTAGATATGGTGCATGAAATAAATTGGTTGTAAACAAGAAACTTTCACAGGCGCAGTTCAGACGACGATCTCCCTTTAGTTTTTGCAATTGGACCAGGGAATTCAAATATGAGATATTTGGCTTTTATGGACCAAAAACAGCAAATATTGTCCCCAAAACAAAATATTGCACATGTTATAATATAAATCATGCACGAAATACATTGTTTGTAAACAAGAAACTCGCACAGGCCCAGTTCCAATGTTTTTCTTTAAGCCATGAATTCAAGACAGTGCTACCACAACGTGTCATCTGTTGTAAAATAACAAAGTTTTATGACAAACAAGAATGTTACGAGAAGAATCTAATTAATAAATCATTGTTGACACTGCACTGTGGGTTGCTACTGTACCGTACAATACATTCAGTACATGGCACATACCTGCAGTGAAAAGGTAATAAAGCTCTTCATTTATAAATGCTCTTTATAAGAGTGTAGTCAAGGTTATTCAGAGTTGTTTGAGACAAGATAGGAATTCTCAGTGATATGTAAAGGCAGATTCTGATTTCTGTTGACATTGGTTGCAACTTGAAAGATACTAGTAAAATATTTACTCCCCTTTGCTATTCAAAATTTTCTAAACTTTGCTGCTTAAGTCTTGGTTGTGTACATTTTTCAGTTCAATATGAATGGATTTCTAAGAATATTTTGTTTGTTTCTACACCCTGTCAGGTCAAAGTTACTACATCCTGTCAGGTCAAAGTTTCTACACCCTGTCAGGTCAAAGTTACTTACCAACAAGTATTTTTGGAGCACTAGGTACGTGATGATTAATTTCTGGATCCCATTTTGATAAAACATTGTCGTAGGACACCTCACTAACTACACTGAAACACATTATGAAGACATCTGTCTGAAAGAGAACGTCATTTTCAAAAACACGGAATTCAGTCTCTTGAGAAAGGTACCTATAAAAGCTCCAGTGTTGAAAACTATTGTACGATTCTGCTGATTTTAGTATTGGTCAAAAAGATGAATGTTAACTACACATCAACACTACAACACAACAAGACAACAGCAAACAGCAAAGAACACAGATGAAGACTTCTGAATATCTTATTGCTCTGGCACACATGATAACAAACAGTTGATAGTAATCATGTATCAAAAGAAATTCTGTCATCAAATTTTGGAGATTCCCTTCTCGGCATAAATGTTACCTCAACATTAAAGAAGGTCATTTTACAAAAAGTTCTCACTTGTTAGATAATCCAGACACTGATCAAATCACAACCAATACACACAATAGCTATAAAATTCTGCTGAACATTGTTTTGTCTACTGTGTTCCTCAACATACTCATAATATTAAAGTCAACTTACCTGTGGATAGGATAAAGGTCGAAGCCTGTCATAGTCTTCTTGTCCAGCAGTGTCCCACAGTCCAAGGTTAACAAGCAGCCCATCAACATGTAAATTTGCACTAAAGTTGTCAAAACTGGCACAATGAAACAAAAACAAAAAACTTTGCATTACTGTAAATAAAACACATAAAAATAGTATCAATTGATGCTCCCATTTGATAGGAATTTGTGTAAGACTGGTACAAAGACTAAACTTATTACTCAAATGTTAAAAACACATATACCCATAAACTCAAAGTCACTTAAAATTCACAGACTTTCAGGGATTTTTTCACCAACTTTCAAGGACTTTTTGAGAGGTCAAAAATACCATTTTCAAGGTATCATTTTTATATATCATCTTAAGTTACATATAATTTTAAGGATAACACAACTGATCCTCTAAGTTGTTATTTTTGAAAATAGTAAGTGGATTATCAATTGTTCAGGACCTTCCAAGTCCTGACTTGATTTCATTTTCCAGGACTATTCCAGGACTTTCAAGGAAGCCTTAGAATTTAAGGACTTCTCTGGGAGTGTATGGACCCTGTAGGTAGTAATCAAACAATTGGTCTTTGCCATTGTTTGTAAAAAGTGAATTAAAATTTCTTGGAACCTGAAACCAACATTTCTTAGCAATCCAACAACATAACCATTTACACAAAAATTAAGAAAAATCATTAAATGTCCACTGTACAATACTGACATTGTTTAATCTGAGTTGATATTTTTTCCCATTAATTTGCATATTTTGGGACATTCACTTGCTGTAAATCTGTTCTACAAACTATTCTACATCAACAAGCTAAGTACAGAGGTAATATACCATGGTTCTAAAGTTATCACAACAGATTGTAGAGTTATCATGACCAGGCAGTCATTTGGACATTGGCAGATGAAATATACGATTTGCATTCATCCCACACATAAACAGGTGCTACGCTTTCACACAAGTTGGTTAAGACAGTGTACAATTGTATTGCAGTCTTTAGGTCAAAGCATTACATATAAAAAGTAACATTATTTCATAATAACTTGCTAAAATGACCTTATTTTATAAAATCAACAACTTCAGTTAAGTCTGAACAGATATATACACTCTCACACAGACCATTAACCCCTTGAGCACTGTTATTCTTTCCCACCAAATTTTTAGTGCAAATTTTACCACTTTTTATGATTTTTTCTGTAATTTTTCTGATAAGTTTGGACCAAATGGACATATATTTCCATTGGCTAAAGTTGTTGATCAAAATCTGTAAAACGTTGACAGGGCCATATGTAAAAGGAAACAAAAATTCACTTTGGCACTCAAAGGGTTAACGAATTCTTACTGACAAAGTAATTCTGTGTGATCCTGCAAGGGACCATCGGCAATGGCAGAAAATAAATATTGTTCGAAATAATCGGTGGCAATGGTGGCATTTGCCACCAAAAACTGTCAATCTGCCACCAAATTTTTTTCTGGTGGTATTTTTCTGCCACTAAATTTTGGATCATCATGTATCAATCCAACGGCTTGAATGAAGGAACACTGAAGGAACACGCGTTGTCTGACGGCGGAAAAACTCATTAGCAAAAAAAAAAACCAAACTAATTGCGACATTTTGGCATGAATGAAAACATAGCGTGAATCCAAACTTGTGATTGGCTAATCTCCATATCGATGACAGCAGCTTTTGTACACTTGACATGTTGTTGCCCTATGTGATAGCCCATATGCAGTCATACGGCACAAGATAAAAGCATGTTGTGACATTTTGAAAACAAAGCCAAACTGCAGCCATCATTAAATAATAATAAATACTTGCAATTCATTAGCCAGTACATGGCTCAAAATTCCTATCGCCCGACGATCGTGGCTAGTGAACTTTGCGTTCGGGCAAGTAAAATCAATACACATGTATGCTTCCCGTCCGACGGGCAAGTGCACCAGCGGTTGAAACAACTAAGCTCTGGACAATTCAAGCTTGAGGTATTTCATTAGGTCTGTACACGCCTACAATCATTGTAAGTCGATCCTTCAACTCTCAGAAGTTTTTTTCTGAAAACCCTTGAAAATCCGCCCGACATCGCAAAATAATCGTTCTTGCTGTTGTAAAACACAAAAAGTCTTAAAAATAGAGTTTTGCGACATGTTCTCTCCGACGACACGGAGTGAACTCACTGTTTTGTATGTGTGCCGTAAAGAGGTATGCTCTTGACAGTGGTTGCCATTTTCTTTGTGCAAGTGTATGACTCGTATGACAATCGATCGGCTTCACGGGATACTAAGTGTCGTTGCACCATGTGCTTGTTAAAATGGATGTAAACTTATTCGAAGCCATGGATCTCGGCAATGCTTACTGTTCAACCTAATTAAATCAACACCCAGTTGAAAAGTACAAGTTTACATCGTAGTCGAAACGGGCTCAGTCGACCAAGGAGGCCACATATTGCAGCTGCGTAGTGTGTGAGATGCAGACAGTTTCAAATTACGTGACCTTGGTTGTTAGGGATCGGCTCTCACTTTAATACAGAAAACAAATCTGCACTGAAGAGTAACGAAAATGAAACTTGAATCTGCTCTCTTGACGAATACATTTATCAAAAGAAAACAGCTGTGCTCAATGAGCAAACATGTAAACAGGTAAAGGGTTGAAGATGTACATGTGCTATGCATTGGCAGATAAACACTAGTAGAGCAGTTGTCTGTGATCTCAGCTTGATAATAAAGAGCAGCAGCCAGCCATGCACATTGTAAATCACACAATCTTATTACTCTTATGCAAAGATTTTAATTTGGATTAGGTTGTGGAAAAATTCCAAATTCAAAGATGTTTTCTGGATGACCAAATCTACAGAAAAGACTTAAGTATTCTCACATTTCTTCTGCGACATTTCAGATATGGTAATGGTCCTTCATTTTAACAAGATGTAGTTCATGTTTGAATCTGTTTTTTCCCTCTTTGAATTCACTTCATATGGCCAAATTCTTGCTCTCTGTTACAAATACTGGTACAGCTATTAGAAATTTAGAGCAAGTAATTTTTCCTCTTGGGCAAGTAAAAATTAATTCACGTGTCCCACGGTTAGTAAGTTTGAAAAAAATTTTCGAGGCCTGCAGTATGGGTTGACTTTTTGTGACGTGTACTCACCATATTTTCAAGAATTTATAAATTAGAATGAGTATGTGGCAATGACAAAATGTTTTATTATACCGATCACATGATGTTAAACTGCCACCAGATTTTTCATAATTGCCACCTAATTTTATATCTGTGGCAAACTTTTGCCACAAAAATAAAAAAGTATTTCTATCCCTGATAAATATTGTTATAGAATGTCTCTATCCTACATTGTTCTTCAAAGCAGAACTTTTTTGTTACAAAGGTAAAACAAACAGAATACATTGCCATTCAGCCTAGAGATTTACCGGTATATGGGTAGTGGAGTGATGGGGAACTGATACTCAAAAAGTTTAACTTGATTCACTTGTGTCTCTTTAATCATTGTCAAAGAATTAACTTAAATAGTACTCAGCACTTTATACTGTAAGTCTAGCCATGAAATACCAGGGTTTATGTTTTGGGTAGATTAGACAGCAGGCATATTGTCTAAGAGATGACAAGACCTCTGCTACAGGATGTAGTCAGATAAATTTCCCAGAACTTTGTGAATAATCTCATTAAAAATACCTTGTGAAGTAGGAATTTACAAGTAAGGTAAACAAGTGACATAGCTGCAGGTAGAGCTCTGCTGTGTTACGTAGAGAACAAGTCATTGACAATGACATAGTCCCCACTTGTAATAGGAGTATTAGTCTTGATGGGGCAGGGAAATATGGTCATTAAGAAGTATCACTGGAGTGTATATGTTGAGATCTATGGGCACATAGGTCTATGTCATTGTTCCCCATTTGAAACACATGGGGCATGTCTAAGTTATGGTTCTAAATCGGGAAAAAAGATCAGACCTGTAGCTGTATTGGCCAGCCAAGAAATACATATGTGCATAATAAATGAGGTACAAGATGTGACATCTTAAGGTCTAATATCCTATCAATATTTAAGGTACTGAGTTATGCATATATATGTATAATTAAGGTCACAGGTCATCGAGGTCACGTGACATTTTGAAAAAAAAACTGTAATGCTAATTAATCCCTATATACCAAAAATCAGACCTCTAACTCTATTCGCTTGCCCAGAATTAGATATGTGCATAATTAATGACGTAAAGCGTGTGTTGTCATAAGGTCTCCCATCCTACTAAATATAAAGGACATAGCACTTGTGGTTACTTATTTATTGACATAAACATATATTTTAGTTAAAAGGTCATCGAGGTCACATGACATTTTGTCAAAAAATTTCTATCCTATAGTTATCCCTATATACCAAAAATTAGACATCTAGCTGTATTGGCTTGTTCAGAATTAGATATTTGCATAATTAATGAGGTACAGTATGTGGCGTCATAAGTTCTCCCATCATACAAAAAATATGAAGGGTGTAGCACTTGTGGTTACTGAGTTATGGACAAATATGTATATTTGAGGTCAAAGGTCATTGAGGTCATGTGACATTTTGTCAAAAAAATTGTATTGCTAAGTTATCCCTATATACCAAAATTAAGACCTCCAGCTCTATCGGCTTGCTCAAAATTAGATATGTGCATAATTAATGAGGTATAAGGTGTCCCATCATACCATATATGAAGGGTGTAGCACTTGTGGTTACTGAGTTATGGACAAATATGTATATTTGAAGTCAAAGGTTACCGAGGTCACATGACATTTTGTCAAAATGTCTGAGATATCTGCGTGAATGGATGGACTCACGGATGGACATGACCCAATCTATAAGACCCCTGGACTTCATCCGTGGGAACTAAAAACTGTGTCACTGCATCCTTTTTGCAATATGAATACGATGAGAAACTAAATTTTTATTTTTCTTGGCCTTATACATGAGAGTCTATGGAGGTGTAAACTAAAAAGTCCTCTAACATGGCCAAATTTGATCGCATTGTGAAACAAATCGAAGTGCATCTGTATGGGGTAGGGTACTATCCTTGTGCAAAGTTTAAAAGAAATTGACCGGGGCATGTCTGAGATATCCACGTGAACAGACGGACGGACAGACGCACGCATGCACGCACGCACATGACCCAATCTATAAGTCCCCTGGACTTCGTCCATGGGGACTTATAACTATTTGTGACACGACTGTCGATGAAAGTGGAAATCTTTGATAGTTTACTTAAGGACAGCCTGACCAAAAATTGGCAAAATATCTGTAAAAATACACAATTGAAGATTTCACTGTAATTTAAAGATATCACATTAACATCATCCCTAGGAACATGTCTACCAAATATCAAAGCTGTGTCAGGACTTTTATCAGGGTTTTTGAGAAACAAATATTTTGACCACAAGTCATTGACAATGACATAGTCCCCACTTGTAATAGGAGTATTAGTCTTGATGGGGCGGGGAAATGTGGTCATTAAGAAGTATCACTGGAGTGTATATGTTGAGATCTATGGGCACATAGGTCTATGTCATTGTTCCCAATTTGAAACACATGAGGCATGTCTAAGTTATGGTTCTAAATCGGGAAAAAAGATCAGACCTCTAGCTGCATTGGCCAGCCAAGAAATACATATGCGCATAATAAATGAGGTACAAGGTGTGACATCTTAAGGTCTAATATCCTATCAAAATTGGAGGGTATAGAACTTGTGGTTACTGAGTTATGCATATATATGTATAATCAAGGTCAAAGGTCATCGAGGTCACATGACATTTTGAAAAAAAAATTGTATTGCTAATTAATCCCTATATGCCAAAAATCAGAATTAGATATGTGCATAGTTAATGAAGTAAAGCGTGCATATAATTAATGAGGTACAATATGTGGCATCATAAGGTGTCCCATCATACCATATATGAAGGGTGTAGCACTTGTGGTTACTGAGTTATGGACAAATATGTATATTTGAGGTCAAAGGTCACTGAGGTCACGTGACATTTTGTCAAAAAAATTGAATTGCTAAGTCATCCCTATATAACAACAAGCGACCTAGCGGCCGATAAAGCTCCGCTGTGTTTATGTAGAGAATAACTATTTTTTACACATGTTGATTAGGAAGGTGGAAATCTTTGATAGCTCAATGCAGAGGCCAGAAAAAAGTGGCTAAAATAAGCTGCAAAAATACACAATTGAAGATTTCATCATACTTTGAATATATCACATCGGATCATCCCTAAGAACATGTCAACCAAAGCTATCTGATGAGTAGTTTTTTGAGAATAAAATTTTCTGACCAAAGAGGCAACAATTGCCCCGAAAAATGAAATTGCAGATTTCATCATAATTTCAAGAGATCAAATTTAGTTCATGACTTCACATGTAGAAACCTGTATACCAAATTTCACAGCTGTTAGACCAGTACTTTTTTTGAGAAACACATTTTTTGACCAAAAATGGGAAAATTGCCCCAAAAATTCAAAATTGCAGATTTCATCATTATTTTTTAAACATAGGGCCAAAGTCCCTGAAGCTACTATAGACATGCATACAAAATTAAGTATTTCCTTACTGTATGAAATTATCTCACTAAGGTCATCCTACGGACAAGTAAACTAATATTAAAGCTGTCTGACCAGCGGTTTTGAAAGAACAAGCAACTCAACAGTTGACAGAGCTCTGTTGAGTTATGTAGAGAATAACCTTTTGTGACACATGTTTTGATGAAGAAGGTGGATATCTTTGATTAACATTGTGAGTTCTGTTTAATAAGTTGAGACTGTACATATTCAGAGAAAGCACACTGAAGAGACAAAGGTTTGAAACTTAAGAAGTTCAAGGTTATCAAAAGCATTATAAGGAATCATGTTACACTTTCATTGCACTGTTTACACAGATTGCATAATTGCTATAAATAGCACATGAGGAATCTTACAGCCCAGCTTTACCATAAAAACCCTATCACTTTGACCACTCTTTTAATTGACCACTCTATTTTTTTCCTCAAAAAGTAATTTTATTTTATCCTTACCAAGTCAACCATAAATGGAAATTAGAACTTTCTCTATCTCTATCTCTATCTCTATTGACTATTTTGAGCAATTTCTTTTAGATAACATACAGGGCACAATAAATGACGGTTCAGAACTAAGGTTCAGAATATATCAAAGTTGGGATTCAGGAAAGTTGCCTTTACATGTTTTAATCCTCCAAGATGTAGCATTTCACTATGAACTGTCAAAAAAAGTTGAACTTTCTGATAATTCCACACTAAAATTATTTTGGCTTTGATGATTTCCTAATTAATTCAATTATTTAAAATCATATTAATTATTTTTTTCTGGGTGAATTGATAGGGTTTATACAGTACAAGAATTACATACAATGTAAGTCAAATTTTGACCAAAAATGACAAAAAATTCCTTAAAAATACAGATTTGCATATTTCATCACAATTTGAACAAGTCTAAGTTGGGTTATCCCTACGCACCTGTATACCAAATAACAAAGCTGTCTGACCAGCAGTTATGAAGAAGAAGATTTTTTACCAAAAACACCTTTTTTGGCATTAATTTGCCTATTTTCAATAATATCAAAAAATTACAAAAAATAGTTTCTCAAAATCATATTTTTCATCTACACAACAAATATCAAATCAGTAAGTACTGCGGTTCTCAAGATATTTGAGTGGACGGACGCCTCACAAACGGACATACATACATACATACATACATACATACAGACTGACGACGGACGCCGGACGGATACCCATCCCAATAGCTTCTATAGACTATAGTCTATAGTAGCTAATAAATATCATTAAGGTGATCAGTAGGAACCTGTATACCAAATTGCAAAGCTATCAGATGATTAGTTTTGGTTATACACATTTTTTGACCGAAAATGGCAAAAATTGCCCCAAAAATACAAATTTGCAGATTTCATCATAATTTCATTATATATTACTGACTCATCTGTAGAAACCTGTATACCAAATTTCAAAGCTATCAGACCACTAATTTTTGAGAAACACATTTTTTGACCAAAAATGGCAAAAATTGCCCCAAAATTACAAATTGCAGATTTCATCATAATTTCAACAAATGTCATTCAGGTGATCTGTAAAAACCTGTATACCAAATTGCAAAGCTATCAGATGAGTAGTTTTGGAAATACACATTTTTTGACCAAAAGTGGCAAAAATTGCCCCAAAAATACAAAATTGCAGATTTCAGCACAATTTCAATAAATATCATGTAGTTTATCTGTAGGAACCTGTATACCAAATTTCAAAGCTATCAGATAAATAGTTTTGGAAATACACATTTTTTGACCAAAAATGGCGAAAATTGCCCCAAAAATACAAAATTTCAGATTTCATCAGAAATTCAATATATATTACTCAGTTCATCTATAGAAACGTGTATACAAATTTCAAAACTATTAGACCAGCACTTTTTGAGAAATACATTTTTGACCAAAAATGGCAAAAATTGCCTTAAAAATGCAAATTTGCATATTTCTGCACAATTTGAACAAATCTGAAATAGATCATCCCTAGGGACATATGTACCAAATATCAAAGCTATCTGACTGGTAGTTTTGAAGAAGAAGATTTTTAAAGATTTTTTTACCAAAAATGACAAAAATTGCCTTAAAAATACAAATATGCAAATTTCACCACAATTTGAACAAATCTGACTGAAGTCACCCTAAGTAAACTGCATATCAAATTTCAAAGCAATCGGACAAGCGGTTTCAGAGTAGAAGATTTTTTTACCAAAAACACCAAAAATTGCCCCAAAAATACAAATATGCAAATTTCACCACGACTTGAACAAACTTAAGTGTGGTCACCCCAAGTGAACTGCATATAAAATTTCAAAGCAATTGGACTTGCAGTTTCAGAGGAGAAGGCAATTGTTGACGGACGACGACGACGACGACGGACGACGGACGACGACGGAAAATCAACCTATTTGATAAGCTCCACGTCGCTGACAGCGGAGCTAAAAATCAGACCTCTAGCTCTATTGGCTCGCTCAAAATTAGATATGCACATAATTAATGAGGTACAATATGTGGCGTCATAAGGTGTCCCATCATACCATATATGAAGGGTGTAGCACTTGTGGTTACTGAGTTATGGACAAATATGTATATTTGAGGTCAAAGGTCATTGAGGTCACGTGACATTTTGTCAAAATATCTGATATATATCTGCGTGAACGGAAGGACATGACCCAATCTATAAGGCCCCAGGACTTCATCTGTGGGGACTAAAAACTGTGTCACTGAATCCATTTTGCAATATGAATACGATGAGAAACTAAATTTTTATTTTACTTGGCCTTATACATGGGATTCTATGGACAGCTGACTTATACATGGTAGGTAGTCTATGGTGGTGTGAACTAAAAAGTCCTCTAACACGGCCAAATTTGATCGCATTGTGAAACAAATCGACTTGCATCTGTATGGGGTAGGGTACTATCCTTGTGCAAAGTTTGAAAGAACTTGACCAGGGCATGTCTGAGATATCTGCGTGAACGGACGGACGGACAGACGCACGCACACACGCACGCACGCACGCACGCACGCACGCACGGACATGACCAAACCTATAAGTACCCCCGGACGGTGTCCATGGGGACTAAAAATGACAAATTGCCTGAAAAATACAAGATTGCAGGTTTCATCATAATTTCAATATTTAACATTTAGGTCAACCCTAGGAACCTGTACGCCATATGAAATATCAGACAAGTGGTTTTGGGGGAAAAAACTTTAAAAAATGGTAAAAATGCCTCAAAAATACAAATTGCAGATTTCATCATAATTTGGATATATCAAATTTTAATCATCTCTATGAACCTGTATACCAAATGTCAAAGGTATCAGACAAACAGTTTTGGAGAAATATTTTTTACTAAAAATGACAAAAATTGCCCTAAAATTACAAATATGCAAATTGATTTTTCAGTTCATTTATCCTGTACTGTCCTGTTACCACTCAGTATGGTAGTATCATTTATCCTGTATGGTGCTGTTATCACTAAGTATGGTATTGGTAGTATTATTTATCCTGTACTCTCATACCGGTATTAGCACTAAGTATGGTAGTATCATTTATCCTGTATGCTGCTGTTATCACTAAGTATGGTACTATTATTTATCCTGTACTCTGCTATTACACTAAGTACAGTATGGTACATGTAGTATTATTTATACTGCACCCTGCTGTTACCACTAAGTATGCATGTAGTATTATTTATCCTGTACTCTCATATTAGCACTATAAAGTATGGTAGTATTATTTCATGATAATTGAATGTCAGAAGTAAGCATTCTTCTTCTCTTAATATTTCACCACTGATATATTACATGACATTTCTTAGTGTACCTGTCACAGGAAATTCTATACACAAGTCAAATTCAATATCTGAGCTTTGTCAATATCCAATTTTAGTGTAAGAGTTCAACCATGACAGTTTTGTAATGTTATAATTTTTCCCCTATAATAAGACTGTGAGTAGGTGGCATTTAAAGCAAAACACTGAATATGATCCTGTACTTCTGATTTGGGTGTTAATTTTGATTTAAACATGTTTACGGCCAACAAACACAGATTTCATTTTTACACCAAAAAAGGACACACTGACTGTACCTCACCTTCCAAAGCCATTTCAAATCCAAGTTATCAAAAATATTGCTAATGATACAGTATTGCTCACATTTGATCAGAATTGGTAGATACTAGTATTGGTACCAAAGATCAACAATGAATGTAGTTTCTATCTGTTCAGTGCAGGAAAAATTCTACGTTGATGTTACAACAATGATTTCTACACAGTACAACCGAAAAACAAGAATGACAAAAACAAAATAAGGTCTGCAACTTAGGTGCTGGGGATCAACTTTAGAAACAGGCATATCAACGTCTCTAGCAATGTGACAAGCAGATCCTACATACATTAGCAAATGTCAATAAACAAGTCATCATCGATGACACAGTCCCCACTTGTTAATGGGTACTTTACCGTAATTACAAGTCCTCAGAGAGGACAGAGTCCTCTTCATTAATTAGGTCTGTGATAAAAATACTGTCATACAGATGGCGCTCAATGGCCAAGAATAAGTTCCATGGTGGTGAAAACATAAAAGCAATGTAGGCCAACACCCTAATTACAAAAGGTCATTAAATGAGTTATGGTTCCGAACATGAAAAAATCGTTAAAAAATGGTCGCCATGCAGCCATATTCAATCTTATCGTAAAACAAATCAATTTGCATATGCATGATATAGGTCAATGTTCTTGTACCAACTTTGAATAAAATAGGTTGAGATGTGCCTGAGTTATGGCTCCACACATGAAAAAATCGTAACGAAATGGCCGCACGGCAGCCATATTGGATCATATCACAAAGCGAATCAATGTGCATATGCATGACATAGGTCAATGTCCTTGTACCAAGTTTGAATAAAATCGGTTGAGACGGGCCTGAGTTATGGCTTAAAGCCTTTTTTGGTGCTAATTTGCATATTTTCAACAATATCGAAAAATTAAAAAAAGCTGTTTCTCATAATCATATTTTTCATCTACACAACAAATATCAAATCAGTAAGTACTGCGGTTCTCAAGATATTTGAGTGGACAGATGCCTCACAAACGGACATACATACATACATACATACATACCAGGGTACATACATACATACATCAGTCCGGGTAATGTTCATATAGAGGATAGTTGGGAAAAGCCAATGGTGTACCTTATATGTAATAAGGTTAAGGTAAGAACCAATCACGTACTGTATATGTAACAAGGGTTAAAGGTTATGTTGGTTTGCTTTGAAATGTTATGCTGATATCGTTGACAGATCCACCGAGCGAGTGAGACTGTTGGCTACCCAGAAGTGTCTCAGCCCCAGTCAATTTGCAACGTTCTACCATGTTAAATTTGTAAGGATTTCTTCAGGAATAGTTTTCTGATTTTCTTTACCCTTGACCATGTTCTACAAAGAGTTATTCGACGTCTTTCATTCTCTTTTCCAGCTTTTGGTTAACTTCTCAGCAATTGATCCGGCGCACAATTTTCTGAGCGAAGGGTCAGTCGTACCAGGAAATGCATGGTGATCGAAAAATCGTGCTCCATCATGCTCCGATGACCGACAAGAAGAACAGTTGACCTAACTTTGCAAAGCTTGAAACATTCTCCATACTACAGATTGGATGGTTAAATTGAAATTTGACCAAAAATAGGCGATATTTGGCGACAAATAACTTACTGTAGATTTGCAATGGCCAAATCCTGATTTTCTAGGAGCGGTACCTGGCCAGGAAAATCATGCAAAGAAGTAATTTTCGATGTACTAACCACTTGTGTTGGTCGCCATCTGCACCGTACTGAACATTGTGCATAACGTGTACATCTAAAAATTACCTACATGTAGTGCTAAAAATAGAGGGGGGAATCTAGCCGAAAAGTTATGAACTTGTTTCAATCTACGAGCCTAGGTCATATTCATGATGATGGCGACGGCAGGTTCGCTGATAAGTCAATCATAGTATCCTCTATATGGACATTACCCGGACTGTACATACAGACTGATGACGGACGCCGGACGGATACCCATCCCAATAGCTTCTATAGACTATAGTCTACAGTAGCTAAAAAAATTGCCCCCCCCCCAAAAAAAAATACAAAATTGCAGATTTCATCCTAATTTCAATGTGTTTTATTAACATAAACCCTAGGAACCCATACACTACATAACTTCAACATAACTTCAATACATTATATTGAGATTAATCTTACCAAATTTGGTAAACCTGTATACCAAATATCAAAGCTATCAAATCAGTAGTTTTTGGATAAAAAAATTTTTTATCAAAAATTGGAAAAATTGCCCTAAAATTACAAATATGACAATATCAATACAATTTGTACAAGCATGACTAAGGTCATCCTGAGGAACATGAATATTAACTTTAAGAGCAATCAGATGAGCGATTTCAGAGAACAAGATTTTTTGACTAAAAACGGAAAAAAATACTATAAAAATACAAACATGCAAAATTCACCCCATTTTTGCACATATAATTTAGAATACCTAGAGGAATCTGCATACCAAGTTTCAACCAAATCTGACCAATGCTTACTGAGTTTTAGCCATTTGCAGGTTTTTTCTTTTTTCCCCTCATTTGCATATTTTTGGCACTGACATGTTGATTTGAACAAATTCACATCTCCACCCCTACGTGCACCGGTACACCAAATACCAAGCTAAAAAGTGGTAGCAGTTCACGAGTTTTTGATGTTGACGGACATACTATATGTACGTACATACATATATACATATATACATACATACACACATACACACATACATACAGACGCCACTGACTACAGCTTACAATATAACCTCACATTATATTTCCAAATGTGAGCTCATAAAAAAAGATGAGGAAAGCATTGGTTCATTGGATGAAAAAAATTGCCTACACCACAGTTACTCTACCCCACACCATGCCTACACTGATCTTGACTTCAGATTGTAAAGTGAATGGTTGTTGTATCAAGCAGTACACCACCAAGATAATATTACCCACTTTGCATCTGAAATTTGATCCAACCACATTGATGTGAATTAAACTCAACATATAGTTATTGGTAATATCTGAATACCAAAAAGCTGCTGATGCAATGACTAAAAGTAAAAACACACAACGCAGAGATTTATCACAAGGTCAGCCTTTAAAAAGTATATTGCCATATTCTATTAATTGAAACCTAACATATGACAAACAATTTAAAATTCTAGCAGTTTTGTTTCAACTGTTGACCGGCAATGCATCAATAATATCCTACTGTGGAAGTTGCATAAGTCAACTTGACCCAAAGGAAATTGTGCACAAACTTCATTAATATTCTGAACTTGTTTACAAAACTTATGGAACACCGCATTTACATTCTTGCAAGACAGAGCATAATTTCCGCTCTGCTGACCTACACAAAAATCAAAACAGGTAGCCCTAAGCTGTTGCCGTAAAGAGGCGCGTGGTTTATGACGATGCACATTTAAAGAGTTACCCTCTATGCACTGGTACTGTCATGAAGACGTTCTATTTTGTTCATGGATGATCGAGTTATTCAGATTATATTTCCTAAATTAATTCCTATGTCCTAGAGTGACCTACTGGTACTCTTGGCTAATACAGGTAATTTATTGATGAATTTCATTTAATGAACTTCATTTATCACTGGTAAACTTCCCTGTCATGGACACACTATACATTATAAGTTTAGAGGAATTAGAGTCAGAATATGCAACCTCTTTTAATTTTTGATAGAGTTCAATGAATGCCAACAGAAATTCTTTTGAAATGAAAACAAGGATAGGATTGACATGAAGTCATTGAGAATACACATCAATAGAGAAATTCTACAGAAGATCATCAATTTATAAATTCTTACCTCAGTCGATTTGAAAGTTGATTATGAACATGTTGCTTTGGTGTTTTTTCTATTATTTTATCACAAGTTTGATCACATTGAAATATTCCACTGATTTTTGTCAGATACTAGTAAGAACATTTGGAAATCAAAGCTATTCCTAACTATAAACTATCCAGTGTTCCATAGACTGACAATAAGCCCCTTTACAGTTCCACGGACCAGCGTTCTATACCCATGATGCTTTGCAAAATTAGTGGCTTCGAGGGTACCACTTTGAGCCTATCGCCTATTCTTTAACACAGTCCAACTACATCCAGCTTCATTTTTCAGGTGTTTTTAGACTCATTGTGCGAGGAATTTGTGAGCTACGCAGTAATATTTTATATGTCGATGTACTAGTATTTATAGCCGTCCGATGCAATAGTTTGCCAATTGCGCAACAATTTTACGGAAATCTAGAAAATGTTTGTGGGATCGCATTTGTATACTTCTGTGTTCAGTGCTGATGTAGCAAGTATTCTTGATTTTGCAAAATTAGATTTGTGAGGTTGCAACGAAAACCTTACACGAGACACATACCTTCAGGACATTTTGACGGGTGGTGTTCTCTTTTCTGGTCCAATGATTGCGGCTGTGTCGCATCAAGTTTTACGTGTTTGTTTACATGAGTGGGGATTCCAATTTGTCTCTCAGCTTAAAATTTTGTTCAATAGATTTCGTCTGTAGATATTAAAATCACCAGTACTTTTTTGTATGTAATATTTACATGTTCAGTGCAGCCTCTACATTTAATTTGACGGCAATAATATTATTGTATACTTTTACGTGAAATCTCTTGTCAAAAGCAACAGCCGATTATTGTGATCAACATCAGCAGGTGTAAATAAATTAGAACAACACAAAGTACCTCCAGATTTCCAAAAAATAGTAAATAATTGACCAACTGTTATATTTGACAGCTTTCAAATACAAAATGACTAATTAGCTTACTTTTTTCTACAGAATAAGTCGGATAACAAGCAAAAAAAGATTCTTGCTATAGCAGAACTGTGTTATAGAATAGGCGATACGCGCAAAGTGGTACCCTCAAAACTGCTAGTTTCGCAAGGCATCATGGGTATAGAATGCTGGTCCGCGGAACTGTAAAGGCGTTTTTTGAACAATAACATCACTGAACATACTCATCATTGTCACTAGTCAGCAATAATGTTGGACAGCCAAAAAAGTTTAATGTTTGGGTACCACTATCACTTTTCCTACTTTTGTTGACATTGAATTTTTATTAAATCACCAATAAATACTTCTATAATGTACTTTTTCTTTGTGATTAATTACATTCATATGCATGGAGTTACATTTCACACTGAATCCATTTCTTAGAAACACACTTTAATGTTTGTTTATACCATGATGTACACTTGCTATGATTAAGCATTCAAGTTCATAAATATTTGACATGGGCAGATTGTAATCAAATCTGGAAGACATTCCCATTTCAGAGTGGCAAGAATTAGTGACAGTAGACATGGCATACCTGTTTATGAATATTTTAGAGGTTCAAATGCTTCAGTAAAATCTGGTCATTTAGAGCAATTTTGGTGATTGGCCTAAACAAAATAAATATCTCAAAGTTGACGCAAACTAACAAACACAAAAGATTCACCTTTGTAACTTGGACATGTAGAAGTATGCAACTGCAACCATACAAGCATTTACCATTGCAGTAAATTATCTAAATGTTTATTATCGGAAAAGTTTACGGGTTTTAAAAAAAAAATGAACAGATTTTGTGAACAACCGCACATGGCCTATATTATGTATCAGTTATAATGAAAGCTACATTTGCTTTCTGTTAAAGTTTTGTTTTATTCCATCAAAATGAAAAGAAAGTTCTGTGAGGAATGTGTCACAGTCATCTTGGTGACTATTGGGTCTATTGTCACAAGAAAATCATATGAATTTTGAACAATTGATACAAATTACTCAAACAGTCATCATTATGACTATTGGGTCTATTGTCAGCCAGAAAATTATATGAATTTTGAGTAATATTAATTACTTAGTCGTCATGGTGACTATTGGGTCTATTGTCAGCAAGAAAATTATATGAATTTTGAGTAATATTAATTACTTAGTCGTCATGGTGACTATTGGTACTATTGTCACCAAGAAAATCATATGAATTTTGAGTAATTCTAATTACTCACACAGTCATCATGGTGAATATTAATTGTCACCAAGAAAATCATATGAATTTTGAGTATGAAATACATGTAGTTCTTACTCAAACAGTCATCATAATGACTATTGGATCTATTGTCACCAAGAAAATCATATGACTTTTGTGTATGAAATAGTTTTTACTCACACAGTTGGCACATATTCTTGTGGAAATGCATTGTGAGTATAAACGTACAGCATACATGTCTTGCCAACAGCTCCATCACCAACAACCACACATTTTATATTTCTTGTTGACATTGTTAATGTCAATTGCTGCAACAAATATGAAAAAGGACATTTTTATTGACAAGTTTATCATAAACTTTTCTTTTACAAATATATAATGTTGAGATGTACCTGCAATGTACAGTAAGCATTCATGATATATTGTGTTATGAAACATTGGAGAAATTCCAAACCACAGAAAAATTTACTTGAAACAAATCTCTAAAATTAGTTTTTGGCTATTTTGCAGCTGTTTAAATTTCAGATCAAGGCTGCTTATATACCAGTAGATACCCATTTAAATTCAAGTCTAAAGACACTTATGTATTCAAACAAGTTTATTTATATTTATTTTCATTTATTTAAATTGCTTTCTTGATTGATTATTTATTTATTTATCAACTCATTTATTATTTTAAGCATTTTACTGGTATCATTATCCTTCAGGCTATTTGCATAATTAAGAGTCTGTTTTCCCATGCAAATCTTATGTTCTTTATCAAAATCGAATTCAGGGTCGTACGTCAGCGCCGCTCGCTTTGTCATACCTCAGACAGGAGCAATCATAATTAGCATAAGAATAATGAAATGACCTCGGAAAGGTCAGAATGCGACCATCACGATTGTCGTGACAATGCAACGTTTGCAGACTTTTGAATTGATGTTTGTTTCTGTCATTATACGGTGATAACAGGTCTACTTTGTTTCTAAAACACGGCAGTAATATAATTATTAGATTATAAAAACGGCAGATATAGGTAGACACGGGGACATTCCGACCAAACTTGAGAACTGCACAGTTGACGCCCAACCGTGTCGAAACCAACGAAAGAATGGGACCAGTAGTGTTTAGATCTCGTCGCAAGTTTGGAAGTTAACCCATTACTTCCTCAAAATCATCCAACCGATGTACACTTCCGCGAACTATGTTTAGCTTCCGACCGCCATGGAGTGACGAAATGTACGTGAAGAGTTGTTACTGACTTTGAACGGATACTTCACACCCCTAGAAGTTATGTATTAAGTTGAGATTGTACGGTAATGGAGCTATTTAGACTACAACGCCCTTTGCGTGACGCGCGCCTCCTGTGACTCTACAACACAGGTCTGTCTTACCGTCACTTCCCTATCAAACAGTCTTCTTCAATGGCACAATTCGATTGACACACTTTGTGACAAGCATTTCGAGAATAAACACAGTCTCATAATGAAATGCAAATGAGCGAATGAGTTGGTTGTTATCGACTTAATATACACTCACTCGCTGTCCGGTGATAACAATTACCACGGTGACTTACTCTATATAATGGGAAACGTACACATACCTTTACGGATATCCACAATTAAAAGTACCACAACTGAACAGAACGTAGAGCACTGGTGACATGTATAAAGAAATATCATGTACCAGGAAGTATATATTGGGGTTTCTTTATAGGATGTCAAGTTCCTCACCTGGTACTAAAAATAGTGACCAATCGTCACGAGTTGAAGTTTTATTGTTAACACTGAGGGCGCCACTCTACAAGTAATGTGTGTCACAGTGTGTCACAGTACAAGCTGTATGTACTGCATAAGGCAATAATCCATCTCTCTGCTAGAGTTCCACTGAACATGTTGAATCGTGTATCTACTTCCACGTTCAGCACAGAAAATCCATTGCACGGTAGATCACGGTGCCTCCACCACTAGCTGCAATAATTGTAGCCCCCACCAGGGCTACAATTATTGCAGCTACCTCCACCACAATCTAACGTAAATCTCGTGTGGCTGTATGCTTTAGACTCTTCGGAGTGCATAATCCTCACTGAATAAGTTGCAGACGCTCTATCAAGAGATTGTTCATATTTTCAGCTAGGTCAATTCTTGTTTTTGTCGTTTTTAACCTGTTCATTTTAGGTTACAGTATGCTAGGCTGGTCATTGTTGGAAAAACACTATTCTGTAAACTAACCTCTATGTGCTCTCACTTTTCAATTTATTTTAGCTGAAATAACTACTTGACGTTTCAATCAGAATAAACTTCAGCTCGTCATGTATAGGCCTATATTTGAAGTCTGAACTGCTATTTATACTTTTCGGGTTCATACTTACATCCTTACCTTTTGTTCAACAATCTATACCCGGCTTCTTTTATTAAACTCATTGACTAAACAATTGGTCCCTGAATTCGAGTTGTAGTGTGAGATCAGCGAATGAAATGCTCCCCTGTGATACTACGATTTGTGAATAGTTATGAAACATAGAAACATATTGGAGTGTCTTCGGTATCATTGCAAGGACAAGTCTAAAGTCAGCTTCCCGCGAAACGGCCCGAAGTCGATTTTCAAAAGAAAAAATCTCACTGACAGAATTTTAATTCATTTTCTTTTCGGTTGATAACCCAAGCTACCTTACACCAGTACCTCATCATAGCAACCATTGATAACTTTCAATCACCTATAATAACGTGTTAAATAGAAGTTAAAAAGGAGGATATTTTACGTGTCTTTCTTGGAATGTCTTTGAATAACTGGTGACATTCGAGAGTTTTGGCGTCAGTATTTCTGTTTAGGTATTTGTTTCAATGTGCAAACTTCAGTACTTCGTTTCGTAAAGCGCTCGAGCTTGTTAATCAACAAGACTGCAACTTACGTCATTTGAGATTTTACGTTGTTCTTGAGCATGTTATATGAAAAGCAGACGATGAAAATCATTTTATCACACCGTCAATCCGTCTATCAGTATCGATTCGGACACGGGAGTATATGGAACGGAGATCGCCATATATTTCTGTCATAAGACTACATCTGTGAACATAGACTGTCGAAAGTCCCTTGTGCCTTTTTTGTCTCTCATTAGTGTTGTATCTCGACCTTATGACGGTAGGGGGAATCGCAAGAGTAGCTCCGAAGGCGCGAGCTGGGCATTCCGAAAGCTTACGCGCTTCACGGCACTCGCTTGCGATTTCCACCATAACATTGTCGCATGTGAGAGAGACTACACCAATGAGAGACAGAAAAGGCGCAAGTGACTGTCGACAGTCTACCGTGAACACTTTGTTCTCTCTCTCTCTCTTCTTTTCCCGCCGTATGATATTTTTGAACGATTTGCTTGTCTTGATTCGTAAGATTTCAATTTACGGTAAGTCACGGTGTTGAAGGTACTTATGGGTCCGTTGGGAAGACATAATAATAATAATAATAATAATATCTTGATTACCCTTAATCATATTAATATTACAATTCCGTAATGAATGTACATTTGAATTGTGCTGTGATAAAGGGTAAACGGAAACGGAAAATAGCAAATGCTAGTCTAGTCCGTTCCCAAAGCCATTTGATGTTAAAGCAAGAAAAAGAAGAAGAAACAAGAAAACTGAAGTATATCGAGGGTAGTGTAACACGAAAGTAGCTGGACTGCAAAGTAACCTAATTGTAACAAAGTAACTAAGTGAATAAAAGAACAACTACATAAATAAATATATAACTAAATAGATACATTACGAGTAAGTAGCAATACGTAAAACAGAAAACCATAAAAAAAACGTATAGAAAAATATATATATTTAAATATGATATACATATATGTAAAGTTGAATATAACTCTTCGTCACTTAAGAGTAGACTTGAAAGTGCTAAGTAACTAAGTGAATAAGAACAACTACATAAATAAATAAATAAATATATAACTAAATAAATACATTACGAGTAAGTAGAAAATAAGTAAAATAAAAACAACAACAAAATGTATAGAGAAATATATATATTTATATATGATATACATATTTGTAAAGTTGAATATAACTCTTCATCACTTAAAACACTAACCGTGTATGAGGAGACTTGAAAGGGAGTGTCTGAACGAACTTCTACTAGTTTTTGTTTTAATTTGTTTAGGTAATGTATTCCAATAGATGCAACCTGTATATGATATTGAGAATTTACCCAAGGAAGTGTTGACACTTGGGACATAAAGGTTACCATTAATTTTATGACGTGTACTGTAGCAATGAGAAGGCAACTGACAGTATGTTGTAAGACTGTGTGGCAAGTTATTATTTATAAGATCATACATGAATGTACTGATTTGTAATTTATGTAATTTGTATATATCGAGAATATTTAGTTGTTTTAACAGAGTAGCTGAGTTTGCTGTGAAGTCACTGAAAGTTATAAGTCTTACTGCCATTTTTTTGCGAAATAAAGATACTATTGAGATGTGAGGGATATGTTGAACCCCAAACTTCAAGGCCATAAGTGATGTGTGGTAGGATGAAAGTTTTGTATAGAAGAATAAGGATATTGCGTGGTAAAAACTGTCTTAATTTGAATAGGATGCCAACCTTTTTTCTGATAATAGAATTAATCATTTTAATGTGCTTTGACCATTTCAGATGTCTGTCCATGTGAATACCTACAAATGATGTCACTTCAACCTCATTGATAACTGTAAGCTTATTATTGACGTGTAGAGTGACATTCAAGAAAATATTTTTGGTATGATTTCTGAAGACAATGTAATTTGTTTTGAGGTGGTTTACAGTAAGTTTGTTAGCCCTGCACCAGTCCACTACAGTATTGAGGTGAATGTCGACAGTATTTAAATTTATATTAACTTGGTTACCAGGGAACGTATGAAATAGATTGTATCGTCAGCAAACAATCTAAAATTGAAGTATGTGGAGGAACGGGCAATGTCATTGATAAATAGTAAAAATAGGGTAGGTCCGAGGACAGATCCTTGTGGTACTCCACATGTAAAATTAAGGTATGATGAGGTATTATTATTGACAGAGACTAGTTGGGATCTATTGTGTAAGTAATTTCTAAACCAAAGTAAAGGAAGACCTCGAATACCATAGTGAGCAAGCTTAGAAAGAAGAATTTCATGATTGATTGTATCAAAAGCTTTAGAAAAGTCAAGGAAAATACCAAGTGTAACTTTGCCATTATCAAGTTGTTTGATAAGATAATTGATTAGATTTACAATTGAAAGTGTTGTGCTGTATTTATGACGAAATCCATATTGATGCTCATATAAAATATTGTTTTTTTCTATGTACTGAATTAAGCGTGCATTGACAATTTTTTCTAGAATCTTACTTAACAGGGGCAATACTGATATAGGTCTATAATTTCCGGGATCATCTGTTGTGCCTTTTTTAAAGATTGGTGTGACTTTGGCTATAGAGATTGGGGGAAAATTCCGGTCTGAAATGACAGATTGATATATATGCCAAGGGTTTTGATGTTATAGCTGCCCCATCGATTATAAGTCTGGCTGGCATTTTGTCATAGCTACATGCCTTTTTTGGATTCAGGGTGCAAATGATGTTATGAACTTCAGATTGTGTAGTGGAGGACATGAAAAAGGAATGTGTTGTGGGTTCAGTGAGGTAACTATTTGACTATTAAAGTTTTTATGAGGAGAATTGATTTTGTTGGCAAGGTCAGGTCCAATGTTGACGAAATAATTATTGAATGCATTTATTATGTCAGGTTTTGCAGACAATGTATTATGCACTCCATTTGACAGTACTCGTAGACTGTCTGGCAAGGTCTTTTTAGCCTTTTCCTCATGATTTCTGAGGACTTGCTTGATAGTTTTCCAAATTACATTGGTATTACCCTTGTTTTCTATAAAAATACTGTTATAATACATTTTTTTAGCTTTCCTAAGAACAGTAGACAACACATTTCTAAATCTCTTATATCTATCAACAACAATGACATCAAAGTTTGATTTGAGCACTTTACTATACAATTTTTCTTTTGTATTAATTGATTTTTTAATTGCCTTAGTGACCCATGGTACAATTCATCAAAAACACTCTGAAAATTATTATATGCTTCATTTGCATCCTTACATATATAAACTCGATCCCACGGAGCATGAGTTAGATCTGCACAGAAGCGAGTAGAATTGTAGAATTTGTAATTTCTTATACTGTTTTGAGAGATTAGTTGTGATATTTTCTATGACGATAAAAAATGGAAAATGGTCAGAAATATCTGTAATCAAAGTACCGGCATGAATTGGATGCTGTACAATATTGGTGTAGATATGGTCAATTAATGTTTCAGATGAGCTGGTCACTCTGGTAGGTGTAGAAATCAACTGGTGAAAACCAAGGCATATAGTTGTATGTGTTCTGGCATATAAATCTATATTAAAATCTCCCATTAAAATACATTTAGTTTTATCAAGTTTGAACGTATTTAGCACATCAAGCAGACTAACCTGAAACTCAGAGATATCGGTATTTGGCTTTCTATAGATGATTCCTATTATTATTTTAGTATTATTGACTGATACCTCCAACCAAAGAGACTCTGAATGTATCACATTCTTTTTAATCAATTTATAAACTATGATAATGATTGCTTTGTTTTCAAATTGATTACGGGGTTTGCTTTAAATTTCGAAGAGGACATTAAATTAAGAAACATAAAATACATATTTGTGTTCTCGTTAAAAGTCGAAATAATAAAAACAGTATTGAAGGGACAAGAATAAATTTGAAACTAGTACTATGCAAAATCGCAAAAGAGGAATAGTACTTCTTGGGGTACATTCTCTTAACAAATGTCTAATTTGAAGGTCAATTTTACATTTTAGAAAGGGACAGTAACTTTACATTTATCTACATATACTATATAGACCCATAGGGTCATAAGGCATTATCAGTAATATCAAGAGTGTAAAAAAAGAATAAACTTATCATTATGAATACTGTCCATAAAATTATATATTTCTGTTATCATTGTACACTTCTAAAAGAACCCTGCTGCACTCGAATCCTGAATGATGATTAGTTTTCATGCTAAATTCACGCAGTTGTACAACAGACCCTGTAATATAATATATTTGTGATTACGGATATTCTTAACAAAAAGTAATGTACAGTTACAAAAGTACCCTACAACACTCGAATCCTGAGTAATGATACGTATCTATGCCAAACTCACGCAGTTGTAGCACAGACCCTCAGAAATATGGTCAATATAGTTGGATCAGTAACATCGCACGGTAACTTGATGCGCGCTGTCACTGTACAGCCTCGGTAGACTCTCTGTCGAGGCAGTACTGTGACCTTGCATCAAGTTTAATACTGCGCAATGCTGCAACTATTATTTGAGGGTCTGTGCTGCAGCTGTAGGAATTTGGCATAACTGCTTATCACCATTTAGGATTCGAATGTTGTAGAGTACTTTGGAAGTACAATATATATACAGTGTACAAATATAAATTTTTTATCAAAAATATTCATACTCGTAAATTATACAACTGCGCGAATTTTGGCATGAAAACTGATCATCATTCAGGACTCAAATGCTGTAGGGCACTTTTGTAAGTATACAGTAATGACAAATATTTAATTTTATAAACAGTATTCATAATCATAAATTTATTAATTTTTTTACACTCTTGCTATTACTGATAATGCCCTGTGCCCCTGTGATAGGCCTACTGGTACTCAGATAATACACACTTTGCATAATGAATGCCAACCTTACTCTCTCCATGAACGAATGCTGACCTGCCATGCTTCGAGCAACAATTATTTGGGGTTTTGGTTGTTGTTTGTTTTGTTTTGTTTTTGCATTCGGTTATTTTCCGTTGTTAGAAAAATAAGTTTTTCCACTTTTAAAGTCACAATTAAAGCTTATGGTAAGATGCATCACTAATCCTACAGTAAAGTCAGCAGAATTTAGCAGTGGTTTGTCAAAAGAATACAGCTGCATTTAATAGCTTTATACGTATCACGCGTATGCTGTACTTGAAAAATGTGAAAAAGGGCATTACCTATGAAATGCTCGACGAGTAGGCCTAATGAAATTGAGAGCTTTTTGTGAAAACTACACCTTTAGGCCTACGGTAACAGGGCAAACTGAAAACAAAAACGATCTGGTGATATCTTCCCTCGAAGGAAGGACGAAAAAGTGAAATGAGTTGACATTAGCTATTCGCTGGTATATTGATATCATTGCATGTTACTCGTTCTACCCATAGTGGCCAAAGTGGCTGAGAATCCCCCACCCCGATATGGAGGTCGATATGAAATGGTCCTTAAATCCGAATTCGAATCCGAATCCGATTGGCTATTGTGAACTCGGGCTTGGCTGTTGACTCGCTCTTTCCGTATCGTCTTTTACCTTGTTCAGGATTTGAGTCGGTGTCACTGTTATTGTTAAACTTTGTGCTTATAAAGTTGTTGTTGTTGCTGTTGTTATGGAAGTTTGACGTACCCAGTAACCTATTCTTACCCCTGAGAAATTTGAAATTGAATGAAAATACTAAATTGTCATGAGCAGAGAAATGGCGGCCACCGACAAACCTGTCCAAGTGGAGCAAGTGCCTTTGGACTCGCAAGCTAGCAATCCGCTGTCGCGAAAACTGAATAAGATATTAGAGACGAGGCTAGACAATGACAAGGTATAGTATTCTCCTCTGCTAATTTTGCGTCAAGTCACTATTTCCCTTTGCTTGCCGACACGACATTGGCTGGCATGCGGTCGTCAGCTTTGCCAGTGTTCTCTGAATCGTGGCACAGCAGTGCAGTGTGGACGTTTCGTTTCCACGTCATCACGACTGGCGTATCCGGTAACTGTAAATCTCAACTGTAGGTTGTCTGATGCATGGATGTAAATTTACGTAGATTGTCTGATGCAGTGGTTTTTGGTGGTTCGACATTGAACTCCAAGGTCATTGTAACTTTGCCGGTAAGCGACTTTCTGGAGTTCCGCCACTTCCGAGAGCATTAGGAAAATTACAAGGAAAAGAAACTGCAGAGCCCGGGCTGCAGAGTACCAATACTACCATGGTTTCGTTTCAGGGCCGTTCTCAATTTGGTCAGTCAGTGCACCAATGGTCTCAGATTTACAATGAGTGGCTGTAATTGCAACGATTTGAGCCATGCATTATTTTTAGTTCTCACTGATTTACTTTTGAACACAAAACACACTCACGTTGTGGGTGAAGTGGGCGTGTCAGGGTATGAGGCATTATAGCCAGTATCCTTTACTACTATAGGGTGACTTGCCTAGACCCTATACTTCGCATGGCCGGAGTGGGGTCGGAGGCACGGCCGTAAGCGAAGTATAGGGTCTAGGCAATAGGGTGACTGGACGATTTTTAAAACTATATCATATATATATATATATATATATATATATATATATATATATATATATATATATATATATATATATATATATATATATATATATATATATATATATATATATATATTATATATATCATGCTACCTTGTGTCGTTCTGATTGAACCAAAGGGTCCTCAGGCTCCGATGATGATGATGTTGTTGTTTTTATTATTGTTGTTGTTGTTGTTGATAGTATTTGCAGAAAGAACAAGTATGCGCTGCGAAATTCAATACAGCCTAACTATACATGTGCGTTGCAGCCTAACTATACTATGCGTTGCAAATTCAATACAGCCTAACTATACATGTGCGTTGTTGCCTAACTATACATGTGCGTTGCAAATTCAATACAGCCTAACATTACATGTGCGTTGTTGCCTAACTATACATGTGCGTTGCAAATTCAATACAGCCTAACATTACCCAAGGGTTGTCACTTCATTGCCACACACTTTTTTTCAATCGCCAAAAATGCACCTAGCAAGCATCGAAATCGGTAAAATTCGACGTAGGGTCAAAGCACATTAGTCCTTCTCAATCATACTCAGACATTTTTACCTCTTGCCGATGAAAAGTCGACAAATCGGCAGGTTTTTCAATGCATCTCGTCGTCTCTTGATTCCAGATTTAAAAGGCCGCGCGAAAGATCTAGTCACGTGGGCGCATTTCAAATCGAACCAATAGCAGAGCTGGATGGGCCCAGCGTGAAAACCCGGCAGTAACGTAAGTTTCTCACGTCTTTTGAAGACTATGGGTGACACTGTCTGCGTGCGTCTGCGTATGAAATTCTGGTAACTTTAACAGTTCCAGTTCACCCATAGCAAGAGAACGTTCTTTCCAAAGACGTGAGAAACTTACGTTACTGCCGGGTTTTCACGCTGGGCCCATCCAGCTCTGCTATTGGTTCGATTTGAAATGCGCCCACGTGACTAGATCTTTCGCGCGGCCTTTTAAATCTGGAATCAAGAGACCACTAGATGCATTGAAAAACCTGCCGATTTGTCGACTTTTCATCGGCAAGAGGTAAAAATGTCTGAGTATGATTGAGAAGGACTAATGTGCTTTGACCCTATGTCGAATTTTACCGATTTCGATGCTGGCTAGGTGCATTTTTGGCGATTGAAAAGAAGTGTGTGGCAATGAAGTGACAACCCTTGGGTAATGTTAGGCTGTATTGAATTTGCAACGCACATGTATAGTTAGGCAACAACGCACATGTAATGTTAGGCTGTATTGAATTTGCAACGCACATGTATAGTTAGGCAACAACGCACATGTATAGTTAGGCTGTATTGAATTTGCAACGCATAGTATAGTTAGGCTGCAACGCACATGTATAGTTAGGCTGTATTGAATTTCGCAGCGCATACTTTGTTCTTTTCTGCAAATACTATCAACAACAACAACAACAATAATAAAAACAACAACATCATCATCATCGGAGCCTGAGGACCCTTTGATTGAACGAGAGCTCATTCCACCGATGCTAAAATACTGTTTTAACTTTTAGCACTGATAGCGGTGGTAAAACGGGCCTCTGAAGCAGCATATTCGAAAATTGCCTGGTCGGTGCATTTGAACGTACCTATATAACCATAGACCCTTGAGAAAAACAGAAACATTCCAGTTTGTTTCAAAGGCCTAAGACTGAATTTTGATACACAGATAAAGTGTGGGTCTGTAACTCACCTCTTGGTGTAAATTTGGATCGATGATGAAAGACATCTCTGAAGCAGCATATTTTGGGTGTGATGCACACAAATATTAGTGCAACAGTGCACAGTGCACTTTGCTTGATATTGCGGGAGTCAAAACGTGATATATCCTACCGCTCTTTATGTAAAATGAAGATAGTATTCGTTCATGACCCATAAATTGACACTTTCTCACAGTAATGGTATGTCAGATATTACCAAAGTTTGGGCTGTAACAGACCGGAGTGTCCTAACGATGTAGACCAAGAAGTTCAAAATAACATTGTATGGGATGACTCCTAGCAACTGTGATAAAATTTAACATCAAATGCAACGAGCAGTGTCAGCGTCCAGCTCTTGCTGCATCATGCAACACACTCTGCACAACTGTTCATCACAGTTGCAGTCATCACAAGTCTAGATTCTTTCAAAACTTTTTGAAAGAAACTTTTTCTTTTTGTTTTCTGGTACAATTGACGTCCAAATTATCCATCAAAAATAGATTCTGTAACTACACTGTGCCGTCTCTGAATGTCGCAACAGTCAACGTATACCGTATACGCATATGTGGTACAGAATGAGACAAATCTATTTTTAGTTTGCAAAAAAAGCCAGGACTATATTGTTCTTTTGTAAATTTACGAAAAAAATGGTTACTTTTTCTTTTGATTTGAACTCTTGACCCATTTTCTGTTGACCCATTTTCTGTGTGACTGTAGCAGGTATTTTTTGACAAGTATGGTGTTGTGTTGCATGCGAATAAAATGCAATGTCGATATGAACGTAATACGTATCGTAGGATACTGTGTGCCCAACTTATTAAAAATGCTCGGTCTCGGGCGCAGAATTTCTTACGGTCGATCTCTTGTGAAGACGTCCGTTTTCTGCATTTAGGGCTTAAAGTGATGAAAATACCCAAGTAAGACAACAAAGACACGCAAGTTGATATAATATAATAGCAATAACCCCCTTCACAGCTGGGTATACAGTCGATTTTGGTAGAATTCGCTCCATATAGCACTCACCTATCGACTCATGCTATATGTTGTGCATTGTACCAAAATCTCATGTATACCCTCCTGCGGCGGGGGTTATTGCTTAAATGTTTTGCCAAAATCTTGATGACACCTGTTGAAAGTTTTAGCATAACCCTTTTCCTGCCAAGTCCATATTTCACCACCAGATCAAGATGGTTAAAATTAATGAAACACAACATATTCCACACGGTGTATTTTAACATAATACTGTACATTTGAAGGCTGTTGAAAACATAAATACTGTAAACTTGATTTTTTGGGACTAAAGATGCTATAAAATACCAAACCAAGTGGGTGAAAATACTCCATGTTTTGGCTCAATACCAATTTTTAGTGACTTGGCTGATGGGGAAGTGATACTGTCTGGCAGGAAAAGGGTTAAAGTCCAAATCTAGAAAAATAATTTGGCTAATTAGCATAATCTCAATTTGGCAGCCTCTGGAAAATCAAAGTTTCCAAATTCTTTCCCTGAGAATATTGTAATGAGGAATAATGAGATAGTGTGACCAAAAATTGGACCCAATATGGTTAAAATGGCTCAAAGATGATTAACTTTTTTTTGATATGTTGAAAGATACTGAATGGATGGGTGCCAATGCATATATTCAACCCCGGTTCTAGACAAACAAGTCATTGTCAATGACATAGTCCGTGCAAAATAATAATTCTGTCACTGTAATACATCGAAAGTGCATAAATCCAATAGTTGAAACATACGTCAATACAAGAAAGCATGTTGGTCCCTTAGTTACATACATCCAACAAAAAAAACTTCTGTAGCATTGATAGGAAGATCACAATAAGGTATGTGCATAAGGCTCAGGCAGGGGCCCAGGAAAGGGTACATGGCCAAGTCACCGAGACAGTCCTTGGATATGCTGTTGTTTGGTAGCTATTATCAAGAATGTACCATAACATGGGGCATATTTTATTGTATGATAATTTTTTTAGTTCAGCCATGTTAGCCTTGGATCTGTTGAAATCAGGTATGCTTCACTATAGTCTGCCCAAATCGGATAGGATTATACTATAGTATTAGGGAAGAGGTCATTTTCAAATAGGCGGTACCGCCAATACCTCCCGCGGTATACCTCTAACCCTGGAGGGACGGGCGGTAAAGCAGTTAGCAGCTTTTAATGAGCTTGCATGCATAATGAGACCGCGGAAAACCGCGCTACTTAGTACGTCATTAGTAAACTATTGTTTTGAAGTCGTCTGATTTTTGCGGACAGCCATTTGGAAACTGAGTGAATGACAAGACTGACTTGGAGCAAGTCTTGTCAGTAACGCGACGAAGCGCCAAATAGCTCAGAATTGGGTTATGGCCACAAGTTGCTTGGCAACCACGAAAATGTTGCATTCAGTAAATTTTTAGTTCTCCAGAAAATGCGACTGTGTGAGCATGTTTTGTGAGTCGGCACATCTCAATCCAAATCTGTGCAAAAAGTTACGCGCACAGTACGCATAAGCCACTCTGCATTGCGTTCTCGCTATGAGTGCAATCTTCTATCAGCGATTTGACATACCGGCGTACGGTAGCTAAAATCATGGATGTAAAAAAAATAGAGGCACGTCATTTCATTGCAGTATTGTTTATGGGTATCCCCAACTTGCAGAGGAAATATGGTCAGATGTAAAGATGGACGATTTAACAGACAGAGTGTACACGTCATGGTTAAATAATCTAGTATCGATGTTAGAGTAGTCATAAAGTTTAGAGTGGAGAAGTCATAAAGTTTCGGCGATTTCATGAACCCAGCGTGCCCAGAGATACATGACGTGCGATAAAAAGTGTTGAGAAATGGAGTCACAAATTTCCAACATATATTGATGATTTTACAGACCGAGCATCACGTCAAGTATCGATTTTATGACAGAAATATGTGGGACATCAAAGCTGGATGCTGATCTCTAAATACGTATGGTAAAGTCGCACTGTACTCTCATGGTCAATGCAATGTTGCTGACTTTCGGGCAGTTGGACGCGTGACGTTGACATCAATTATGCAAATCAAATACGTCACAGGGTTCACGAACTCGACGTCGTCATCACATGCACAGAATCGCACGTCCAAAAAACGATCATCGCATAGAGTGTCACGTTCAGCAAATGATTTCGGGACAATGTTTTTAATCTGGCAATGTCTAAATTGACCTTTCAACACCAAGAGTCTTTGGATAACAAGTCTGATTTATGTAGAATCATTATTGAACGTACGGTAGCTGTACGTCAGCCAAGTCTAGCCACGCTGATGGGTCTTCAAACAAATCAAGTTCACGGAATTTTCAGTGCTGCACTGGGCTTATGTACCGCCATGGATCACAGGCGCACGGAACGTTTCGTAGATCGTCGTCGGATGGGAAGTGAGGCCGAAGGCCGAACCTCGGTACTGTGACTGACACTGTGAGGCCGAAGGCCAAACCTCGGTACTGTACCGAGGTCGACGATCTACGAAACGTTCCGTGCACCTGTGCCATGGATATACAAAAATGGTACCGGTGAGCGGTGTTGCTTGACAAAACGTCGGCATTTTATGGCGATCAGAGCAGAAATGATCTGAGAAATTTTACTGTGCAGCTACAGTAGTCTACAGACACATTCATTCAAAATCATCAAAATGCAGAGCATTTTATCTAGATAAGCGTGGTCCGTAGCGGCACATACCCCGTCGCGGCTATGGTTATCGATGCGTGCAGAGCCATAAACAACATTGATATGTCGGTCAATTTATATTTTCTTGATTATTTCATGGTGATCGCGCCAACTAGATTTGCAATATCTCTATCATTCTGTAAAAAACAATGCTATCAACACAAGACATAATATTGGGGTCGTGTGATAACACATAAATATTTCTAGTTTATTCCTTGCTTACATCCATTGTTCTGTTTGCTCAAAGTTCAAAGAATACCTACCAATCTGTAATCTTGAATGCAGAGCTTCGGACTTCAAAACAATTATACCAGCAGCGTATTTTATTGACCCGAGCTTTATAGCAGAATGCTTTCTTTATTGAACGTGATTATGAAGTTTCTTACATAAACATGTGATCGTAAACTTGCTCCAAGTCTGTAGGCGTATAAATATCAAAATGGAATAAAGGAATAAATTTCGCCTGCCCGGTTCGCATGTCGGGTTGGTGATAGGTGGTTACGTAGTCGTGGGGTAAACGATGTGATGTTGACTCAAATGGCTAAAACGTTGCAACCCATCGTAGTACGCCGATTTTAACTGGTAATTTCAGGGCCTTCTTTATTGAGTGCAAGGACATTCATGTTGCTATCAAATGCAGACAAAAAATAGACACGACAAATTGTCCCCAGACGCGATGTCGATATTTGCTATCATGGAATGGCTCTGCCGATGTACGAACCGAGTTTTACTTCCCAATCTCGCACAAATTGAACAAATTTTGGGTGTCGTAATTAACTTGAATTTAATGAATCGTCAACGTTTTTTTGTGACATCGATTACACCTAAGACAAATTACTATCTCCATCGTCAACGATATAGTCTTCTAGGGCACCTATTCTGGCGTTAAGATCACCAATGATAAGTCGAAATCTATATTTGATGAATATAAATGAACAAGATAATTTTCCAACATTTCAATTCCATTCACTTCTTCATTTGTATAAGTAGATGATCCTTCTGGTGGCAAATAAACACAGAACAAAACTATATCTTTGGCAATATCAAAAGCATTCTTGCTTATAAGCAAGAAAATCGCATTTTTCCATGGCTGGACTAAGCGTTGAACAAAATTGCTCAATTCTAAAGAGACAAAGCTGTAACACCACCAGGGAAACGGCAGAATTTCATTTGTAAGACATTATTGTATATCATTTATTATATCATACCAGTATATTGATGGCGCAAATGCAGTGATCTGATTAGATGAGACGCGAAAAGAACCGTGGTATATTGGCGATATGCCACGGCTGGCATACACACGAGCTCTAAGCTTGAGAAAAAATCCGTTTTTGACGTTCCACGCCAGAATTTCAATATACTTTTAGAATTTCAATATACTTTTATGATATAATAGCAATAAATCACACCCAGCGACGGTATACCACTCGATTTTGACCAGTTCACTTCATATATGCACTCGCTATCGCTTGTGCATATATGTCGTGAACTGGTCAAAATCTCGTGGTATACTGTCGCTGGGTGTGCTTTATTGCGTAAGTATACTATAGTATAGTAGTATAGTATGACATCATCACATGTGCTTTCCATCCTGTTCAGCAAATGTCAAAAAATTTTTAAATTAAACATGGTAAGTTTATCATTACTACCACAGTCCCTCTGCCTCAATGGCTTTGCATTGTAATAGTATATGTTAAATTTGTAGTTTCAGTAGAAGTGTTCAAAATGTTCAGTACTTTCAAGCATTGATGGGAAGCATTGGAATGCAGCAAGCCAGAATGCTGTATTACACAGTATAAAACGTGCAATTTTGTAAATTCAACATTTTGTCTTCAACATAATAATGCTTCATCCTTTTCATTTTGTTTGTGTATCTACAGGAAGTGTTAGAGGCTCTGAAGGCTTTATCAACATTCTTTCATGAAAACAGTCTGAGAAGTCGCCGTAACTTGAGAGGTGACATAGAAAGACGAAGCTTGGCCATCAATGAACAATTTGCACAGGCAATCCAGGAAGTTAAAGAGGTAGTAAAGACATACAATATGGACTATTATCAGAGAAACCTGTGTTTGAATTTTTAAACAGTCATTAATTAATTTATTTATTTATGTGTTATTTACTTGTTTATTTTTGTTTGTTTCTTTGTTTATTCATTCATTCATTCATTCAGGATAGCCTGTGAGAAATATATCATAGGCTCTTTTTACATAGGTGAATTGCAAAGAAGATTAAAAAAAGCACACTCAAGTACAACATAAAAGAACACTGCAATATTAGTTAAAGTGAAAGATGATACTGAGTGAAAATTTGGATTGCAAGTTTTCACTTTACTGTTGTTAAAATCACCAAAAGTTATATTTTAGGTAAAGAATATATAATATTATTTGAGGTGTCCATAGATCTGTTAACTGGGGACAACAACAAGGAGTTCTGAAATTGATAATTTTACTTGGCACACTACTGCAAAAGACAATTTTGATGCAACATGGAGGGCATATCAAACTGTTACAATATTTGCATAAACATATGCTGATTACATAGATATGACATTCATGTAGGGTGGACATATTGAAATACCATAAAGACTTACATTCTGATTCCATGATAAATTTTGGCAAAGTACCAAACTTTCAAATGGGTGAGCATTTCTTTGTGTCAGAAAAAACAATAAAGATGTACAAAACTACTCACATTTAAAGCTCCATCAGCTGTATCTTTTGGCTATTTTTTCAGAACTTTTGTTTTGTGGTTTCCCTACACTTTCTGCATTGAATCACTAAACTGTAATTTAATGCCAAGTATTTAGCATATCAACACAACCTATATGAGTATAATCTACATTGTTATTGTTGAAAATTGTATTCAAGTCCGGACTAGAATTCATTTGTAAACAATAAACAATGATCACAACACACATACAAGGTGTGTTGACAAAAAGAATACTCAAAATTTCAGCATGACAAACGGATTAGGGTCAGACATGGTAGTTGATATACAGAATACTGAAAAAACTTGCCACAAGTTACAGTTTATGTCCCTTTATCCTTAAAGGCCAGGGCCGGGTATAAATATCTAGCTGCCCCTGTTGGAGTTAGTTTATGCAAAGCGTGGCTTGGGTGGCGTCATGCTTGATCGCTCCTTAAAATCCATGCCAAAATGGTCACAGGAGAAGAAACTTAGGCGTCCATGCACATAAACCTAATTATGAATGTCTAGTGATTGAATGTATCGCTAAAATTTTATGATTTGAGCATAAATAAAGGTGATTTTGATCGATGAAGTTACTTTTCTTTGTCTTCAACTTAACCAGCATGGCAAGCGGCCATAACAAAGGTCTGCAAGCTGTCAATCAAAAAAGGACGCGCTACAGGTGTGAATCAGTAAATGTTTGCGATGTCAACATGTTAGATACGTACAGCATTGTAATTATATGGGGCGACCACAGTGCAGACCCGCAAGCACAGGCGCTCTTTAGCTGGGTAGTCTGCTAATATGACATTAACCCTTTTCCTGCCGAGCGCCCCTGTCTGTTATCCTGCCAAGTCGGTCAAAACCGGTCCCCTTTTCCGTGTCTACAGAAGATTGGCTCTCCTGCACGCTTTCCTGCCAGGCATTAGGCGGGAAAATACCGCATTTTCGGGGTACGATTACCAACCATATACGTGTAAGACTTCAAAAATTTTTGCATGCCCGTATAGAGGGGCAACCGCTCATGGGTTTGTGTCGAGAAAATAACAATGTCTTCAGTGTTGTTTGCCCCGGGGGACATGCACTTTTATGCCCGTTTCTAGCTTACTTTTGCGGAAGTAAAGCTCGTTCGCCGTCACGCACGTCCACGCCGCGGAAACATCACCTCGCTCATGGGTTAGTAGAAGACCCAGGGGTTAGTGCTTTGGGTGCGGCAGCACCCTCAAACCTGTCCTGTTCCCCCTGGGTTGTGTCACTTGGCCACGTACTTTAAACGACTTGGGAGAGTCGCACAGTGCAGTCGGCTTTGACGTAGTGTCAACGACCTAGCTTCGCCATTGAAGGAAAGCGTGTACATAGTTTGGCCAGTTCAGTGCACAGTTAGCTCGTTAGTGTTACCGTTTCCTAACAGGTTAGTTGTGCAGTTGTTAGTAAAGTGCAGTTTTGTACCACCTTAGCTCTGGACGGTGCAACTGCTCTATGCACTAACCCATACGACAGGTGGTTGGTACAACGTCTACGTCGCACGAGCACAGACTCCGTTGGGCTGTGCCCCTCCCACGTGATACGACACACGTTCATCCATTACTATAGCGTCCTTACGGATCTGCCAAAAACGAAAGTGGGGGTAAAAACAAAACGAATAAAAATATGCGATCATAGATAGTATTTTATTCGGGAATAATTTACATTATGCCAAACAATAAATCTCGGAGTCTGTCTCGATGTCCGAGTGCCAGGTCCATGTTACAAAAATTACAATTGGGGGAATTGTACAAAATAATCCGTGTTTCAATTTACAATTGTAAAGCACAAACGAACGGCACAACCGTGCTCAAAATTTGATCATGGTCTGTGTTAAATTGCCTGTCCGTACCATTTGCTAATAATACTCATTTGCAATGCAAATCCCTAAAGCACTTAGCATAACATAGTCAATGTCATTAGCATCTCAACTTGACATTCCGTCCAGCTGGGTACGTGGCAGTACGCACCTGCCACCCAAGGACGTTGGCCCAGGCCCATGTTTAGTACGGGTGGGAAACCCTGTATCTTTAACCTCATGACCCTTCTAAGTACGCCCGAGCAGGGCGTATTGTCATCCAAGTCGGTGACAAGCCAACCTGACAGATCGCCCATTTTTAAGCAGTAATGGACTGGTCGTCTCGTTCTTGTACGGCAATGAACAGTGCTTCAGCGGCTTGTTTGGGTCATAACCGTCGCCTTCCAAGCGGCTTACCCAACTAAGGCGGTCAAAGATCAAGGATGCCAAAATTGTCAACGGCTGTCTCTTAGTGATTTAGTTTTCCGCACATTTTGGCGAAAATAAATCAACCTTAAAACTTTCTGAGCTCCTTTGAAATTCACCGTACCGACTTCATATGTCACCATCGCCATTACAATGTTGCTTTGGCACATTTTGACTGTGGCGTGCCACAGTCAAAATGTGCCAAAACAACATTGCATGACGACCACGGCACGAGTCTCCCACAACATGTACAATGAACCGATCAGTGATCAAATTTCTGAAAAGTTGGGCAGTACATACCTGTGATCGCGAGATCGTTCATGTTTAACCAAATCATCCTTTTTCGGGCAAACGTCAGCTTTCCCCTCGGTAAACACGAACCACGACTACCATTTGAACCACGACTACCACTGCCAAAATATGACGATATATCTTTCGATTTCGATGCCGTTTTCCATTTCCCCGACATCTTGAACAGTGACATGCGTTGCGTGCGCGAGCGAGACATATCCCGCGATGCCATGTTTATTTAAATTTACAGCCATGACAACAAATTCCCACAAATTGGTTAAATATCGTGAGATTGAGTGCGATCAAAACACTCAAACAAAATGGCTGTCGTAGGGGAGCCTACGTTACGATCACGATCGAAGCTGCCGCCAAGACCAAATTGGGGCTTTGCCAAAGTGACGAACTCTGTGCAAAATAAAATCGCCAAATGAAATTTGATTTCGCGATAGCAAATTTGGCGAGCGCTAGCGTGAACACTGCCTGCTAGCATGCTACACCCGTCAGGATTGGTCCCAAAATTGTCTAAAGCCACAATGTCATCATATCGACCGTAGAACTTTTTGAAAGTCCTCATGAGTCTTTGGGATGTATATCCCTGTCTCACTAGTTTGGATACCAATAAGCTGTGTCTCATTTGAAAATCAGCGTAGGAATCACAAGCCCTACAATATCTGAGAAGTTGAGACACATACACACCATAAGCAGGTGCAGATAGAATATTACTTGATAAGTGGGGATAATTTATGATTTCAAAATCGAAATCATCCCTTTTGTCATACAGCTTAGTGTGTAGCCCATTAATACCCACTTGTAGGAACAGATCAAGATATGAAGCTGAGTTCTTACTCTCAGTTGTTTCCTTGATTTCCAGCTCATCAGGGTAGATATATGATGTAAGTAATTTGATATGTCTGGATTGTCTAGACTAATCAGATCATCAATATATCTGTGCGTGTTGTTAAAACGCCTTGCAAGTTTTTTAGACCCTGCTTTGTAGAGCTATTGTAGGAACTCTGCTCGAAGTTATATACTTACAGAAAATGGTCGCTGTAGTCTTCTGTCCAAAGATACGTTCTTCAACACCACGTTACTTATGATCGGTGATGTTACATTTTATTTTTTCTATAAATAAGCTAATAGATTAATGCACCACGGTGTTAATTTCCGACGATTTCATACCATTATTATTTTTTTAGTGAGAGGGCTTTTAGGAGTTGTGTAGACGAAACGATCGGAAATAGCAGAGTATCTTGTTGTATGATGTCTACGCTATCGTTTAGCTACAATGATTGTACATGCAGTTGCAGCCCGCATCCGGGCCCCGGGTAAACCCAATTCGGAACGTAATAGTGCCGTCAGTTTCAGCAGCGTCGTGCTGTACCTTTGTCATTACTGTTGAAGTACACCTGTTATTGCTATAAGCATCGTTATTTCTCAGTGTACTGGTCTTGCCGTTATATTCAGTTACGTATAATCTGTTGTTTGCATGTCAACACATTGGCCTGTGTGCAACCTCCTGTGCACACTAATCGTAATTTACACAGACATAAACATTCGATCCCGCCAGTGAATGTCAAAGGTGAACGGGATTAACTTGATCCCGGGTATCAAGTCCCTGGCCTTTAGAAACCATACAGATTAAGGTTCCAAGACCAGAAATTGACCTTTTTAAGCTAACGATTCTCTAGTGGTTAATAATCTCAGAAACCCTGTAAAACATCTCACTCAAACTTGCTGGAATGCAAGCTGTCACAACGCTGTTCCAAAGTGTGTCTCAGATTTTTAGCTCCGCTGTCAGTGACGCGGAGCTTATCAAATAGGTTGATTTTCCGTCGTCGTTGTCGTCGTCATCTGTCGTACGTCAACAATTGCCTTCTCTTCTGAAACCGCAAGTCCAATTGCTTTGAAATTTTATATGCAGTTCACTTGGGGTGACCTCACTAAAGTTTGTTCAAATCGTGGTGAAATTTGCATATTTGTATTTTTGGGGTATTTTTTGGTGTTTTTGGTAAAAAAATCTTCTTCTCTGAAACCGCTTGTCCGATTGCTTTGAAATGTGATATGCAGTTTACTTAGGGTGACTTCACTCAGATTTGTCCAAATCATGGTGAAATCTGCATATTTGTGTTTTTAAGTCAATTTTTGTCATTTTTGGTAAAAAAAATCTTTAAAAATCTACTTCTTCAAAACTACTAGTCAGATAGCTTTGATATTTGGTACATATGTCCCTAGGGATGATCTTTTTCAGATTTCTTCAAATTGTGCAGAAATATGCAAATTTGCATTTTTTAAGGCAATTTTTGCCATTTTTAGTCAAAAAATGTATTTCTCAAAAAGTACTGGTCTGATAGTTTTGAAATTAGGTATACAGGTTTCTATAGATGAACTAAGTAATATATATTGAAATTATGATGATATCTGCAATTTTGTATTTTTGGGGCAATTTTTGCCATTTTTGGTCAAAAAATGTGTATTTCCAAAACTACTCATCTAATAGCTTTGCAATTTGGTATACAGGTTCCTACAGATCACCTTAATAATATTTATTGAAATTATGATGAAATCTGCAATTTTGAATTTTTGGGGCAATTTTTGCCATTTTTTGTCAAAAAATGTGTTTCTCAAAAAGTACTGGTCTGATAGCTTTAAAATTTGGTATACTGGTTTTTACAGATGAGCTTAGTAATATATATTTAATTTCTCATGAAATCTGTAGTTTTGTATTTTTGGGGCAATTTTAGCCATTTTTGGTCAAAAAATGTGTATTTCCAAAACTACTCATCTGATAGCTTTGAAATTTGGTATACAGGTTTCTATAGATGAACTAAATTATATTTATTGAAATTATGATGAAATCTGGAATTTTGAATATTTAGGGCAATTTTTTCCATTTTGGTCAAAAAATGTGTTTCTCAAAAAGTACTGGTTTAACAGCTTTGAAATTTGGTATACAGGTTTCTATAGATGAACTAAATTTGATCTTTTTAAATTATGATGAAATCTGCAATTTTTATTTTTGGGAGCAATTGTTGCCATTTTTGGTCAGAAAATATTGTTCTCAAAAAACTACTCATCAGATAGCTTTGGTTGACATGTTCTCAGGGATGATCCGCTGTGATATATTCAAAGTATGATGAAATCTTCAATTGTGTATTTTTGCAGCTATTTTTGCCACTTTTTTCTGGCCACTGCATTAAGCTATTAAAGATTTCCACCTCCTTCATCAACATGTGTCAAAAATAGTTATCCTCTATAAAACACAGCGGAGCTATATCGGCCTCTAGGTCGCTTGTTATCACATGTATTATAAATTTATGTGCCATTTTATAAACTCAAAATATTTTGTAGGAAATGACTGGTCAGAAGATGGACAACTTAGATGAATGCAGCCACTTCAATTCTGGCCTGGCTTGCCATGCAATTGTAGATCATACCATTTACTTTCAACTGAAGTACAAGTTCATTTAGAATTTGCTTGGCTGTTGACCAAATTCAACCTGGCTGTTGTGAAATGCAAGTTTCTTGATAGAAAGAGGACAAAGTTTCTTGCACACAGAGTAATCATGATTTATTGATTCAGACAATTTTGTTGTCAATTTATCCAGCATGAAAAAGTTGAGACCTTCACACAAGCAGTTTGCAAAATTTAGAATTAGAGTGAAATTTGAATGACTAATTGAGTTACACTATCCTGTTTTGTCTTTATATTGTAGCAACTAGATAGTGTGTATTTGGACGTAGAAGCTATGGGTAGCTGTTGTCAGGAAATGACAAACAGACTCAAGGTAAGAACCATCAGTTTAAAACTATCAATTCATAGATGCTGGCAAATAACAGGAGAGTATGCTATGTTTGTAGTTACATGATACTTCCTTCATTTCCTTTGTTCAAAATTGAATGTCACCAAAGGAAATGTGATTTTGTGAATCTGCATTTATGTAATTTTCAGTTGAACAAAGGAAAATATCAGGAAGTCATGTCAATGTATCATCTTTCAGCGTATTCATTTTTAGCCGGATGCCGGCCAAATTGACCGGCTACTTTAATTCGTTTTTTGGCCGGCTACTTTTCAGCACTGTTTCGCTCTCTGGCACGGAAATTCTGGTTTTGATAACAATATTTTGATTTTTAGCTCCCATACATGCATATGTATATATGCAAATGGGAGGTATTCTTATAAGGTGGAAAAATGTCGTCTGTATGTATATATGTATGTATGTACGTATGTATGTATGTATGTATGTATGTATGTATGTATGTATGTATGTCCGTCCAGTTCAAAAACTCCTAAACCGTAGCACCTGCTGTCTTAGTATTTGGTGTACAGGTGAACCTAGGGGTGGAGATGTGAATTTGCTCAAATGATCATGTCAGTGCCAAAAATATGCAAATGAGGGGAAAAAAAGGAAAAATCCTGCAAATGGCTAAAACTTAGTAAGCATTGGTCAGATTTGGTTGAAACTTGGTATGCAGATTTCTTTAGGTATTCTTAATTACATGTGCAAAAATTGGGATGAAATTTGCATGTTTGTATTTTTAGGGTAGTTTTTTCGTTTTTAGTCTTGTTCTCTGAAATCACTCGTCTGATTGCTATGAAACTTGATATTCATGTTCCTCAGGATGAACTCAGTCATGCTTGTACAAATTGTATTGATATTGTCATATTTGTAATTTTGGGGCAATTTTCCCAATTTGTGATAAAATTTTTTTTTATCCAAAAACTACTTATTTGATAGCTTTGATATTTGGTATACAGGTAGCTAAGATTAATCTCAATATAATGTATTGAAGGTATGTTGAAACTGGCAATTTTTTTTATTTTTGGGGCAATTTTTGCCTTTTTTGGTCAAAAATTTTTTCTCCTAAAACTTCTGATATGGTAGCTTTTATATCTAGTATACAGGTTCCTAGGATTTATGTTAATCAGATATATTTAAAATTAGGATGAAATCTGCAATTTTGTATTTTGTGGGCAATTTTTCTCATTTTTGGTCAAAAAATTTGTTTCTCAAAATTTACCAATCTCATTGCTTTGATATTTAGTAAACCGGTTATTAGGGTTTTTGTTAATAAGATATATTGAAATTAAGTTGAAATCCGGAATTTTGAATTTTTAGGGCAACTTTGTGAAACTCGCAGTTTTACTGGGATATATTTCATTTTGTATTTTTAAGATTTTTGTGGGTAATTTTATACCTACTGGAACTAAGAGAATATAATGTGGTGATTTAGTAAGCATTTGATATGGTAAACTGTATTTGGTGTTGAAATGCGGTAAAAAAATCCTGGCAGATTTTGAAAAAATTCCAAACAATGCCAATAAAAAATTCAGCCAGAGAAGGTTTGACAAAAAGAAAAGGTTGGAGAGTGGGGAAAAAAGAATGTACAATGGATCGGATAAAAAAGATAATGTACCTCATCGATCTTCCAGACACCATCCCTTATCAAATGGTCCACCCCAATGTATTTTTGCACGCAATTAACCATGCAGTGTATTTTAGTTTAAGATGTCAAGTTAGGTAAGGATTTGAAAGGAATAGTCAAGTTCACCACAGTTTAACTTTATCTCTTGTGTCATCATCCTTGTGTAATTGGTTAAGTTTGTAAGTTGTTCCAGATGTGGATGCACCAGCTGTTCTGGAAGAAAACGATGTTTACTTTTTCCTATAGGGTTTCTGAGTTGATGATTGTATGTTGAAATTTCTCCATGTATCTGGTGTATGGGCAAAGTGTAAACATTGGTTGCATGTTATGTATTTCAGTCCATGTCAAATATTGTAAATGAAAAATCAAGAACAGTTTGCTGTGTGCTTGTAAAAGATAACATATTTGTCAATACATAAACTGCCTTGCAGATTGATTGTCTTATCTGTAACTAACTTAAGTGCTGTTTACATTAGAATGATAACACTCATCCATTGTAATTAAAAACTCCTCAAGGTTGTATATATATTTCCTGTCATCTGGCGTTATGTAATACCAAGGGATGGAACATTTGATATTCAGGAGGGGGTAGAGTCTAGAAGATTGATGAGGTAGCGTTACTTTTTTACCAGATCCCTTGTACATTTTTTTTACCACTCCCACCTTTTCTTTTTATCAAGCCTTCTCAGTCTATTTTTGTGTTGACATTTGCTTATGCGTTTAGGATCTGCTTGTCCCATTGCTATAGAAGTTGATATGCATGTTTCCAAAGATGACCTCGAGTACCTACCTTTCAGACCTTATTTGCTTTTGTCATTCTTGTTTTTCCTGGTTTAAATATTTCTCGAATAGACCAATTCAAACTGAATGTGAGCACACTGTCCTTGACGGTATTTTTTACAAAATACTACCTGCTTGATTTTTTAATACTGTTAAGTGTTTATATATTGAATAAATTTGTTAACAGTTAAAATCCATACTTGTCCCATGTCACTTTTTCCCCAGCTGTCAGCTACAAATACCAGGTGGCTATTCTTTAACATTTGAAGTGCAGGCAAAATCAACAACTTCTCCTCTATGTCAGTATGTAAAGCTAACCCATTCAAACTCCCATATGGCCAAGAGTATATGTGCCAGTGAAAACTTTTCTTATAGGTTTGAGATTGCCTGTCTTTGAGTTTGTCTGTATGTATATGATATGATTGTGTGGGTGTGTGTACATGTACTGACAAACTCCGAACCCGCAGCACCTACCCATTCAGTATTTCAGGTACAGGTAGTTTCACAATGTGCCAGTTGTGATCAAGTGCCATTGGCGCTATTTTTCTCATTTTTGGTCAAAAAATTTGTTTCTCAAAATTTACCAGTCTGATTGCTTTGATATTTAGTAAACCGGTCCTTAGGGTTTTTGTTAATAAGATATATTGAAATTAAGTTGAAATCCGGAATTTTGAATTTTTGGGGCAACTTTGCGAAACTTTCAGTTTTACTGGGATATCTTTCATTTTGTATTTTTAAGATTTTTTTGGGTAATTTTATACGTACTGGAACTAAGAGTATATAATGTGGTGATTTAGTAAGCATTTGATATGGTAAACTGTATTTGTTCATTCAAACTTGATACAAGGATTACTTCATATGGCATACAGATGCACGTCGATTTGTTTTGTGATACGATCCAATATGGCCGCCAGGCGGCCATTTTATTACGATTTTTTCATGTACAGAGCCATAACTCAGGCATGTTCCAACCGATTTTATTCAAAGTTGGTACAAGGACATTGACCAATGTCATACAGATGCACGTCAATTTGTTTTGTGATACGATCCAATATGGCCGCCAGGCGGCCATTTTATTACGATTTTTTCATGTACAGAGCCATTACTCAGGCATGTTTCGACCGATTTCATTCAGAGTTGGTACAAGGACATTGACCAATGTCATAGATATGCACATCAATTGTTTTGTGATACGATCCAATATGGCCGCCAGGCGACCATTTTATTACGATTTTTCATGTACAGAGCCATTACTCAGGCATGTTTTGACCGATTTTATTCAGAGTTGGTACAAGGACATTGACCAATGTCATAGATATGCATGTCAATTTGTTTTGTGATACGATCCAATATGGCCGCCAGGCGGCCATTTTATTACGATTTTTTCATGTACAGAGCCATTACTCAGGCATGTTTCGACCAATTTATTCAAAGTTGGTACAAGGACATTGACCAATGTCATACAGATGCACGTCAATTTGTTTTGTGATATGATCCAATATGGCCGCCAGGCGGCCATTTTATTACGATTTTTTCATGTACAGAGCCATTACTCAGGCATGTTTCGACCGATTTTATTCAGAGTTGGTACAAGGACATTGACCAATGTCATAGATATGCACATCAATTTGTTTTGTGATACGATCCAATATGGCCGCCAGGCGGCCATTTTATTACGATTTTTTCATGTACAGAGCCATTACTCAGGCATGTTTTGACCGATTTTATTAAGAGTTGGTACAAGGACATTGACCAATGTCATACAGATGCACGTCAATTTGTTTTGTGATACGATCCAATATGGCCGCCAGGCGGCCATTTTATTACGATTTTTTCATGTACAGAGCCATTACTCAGGCATGTTTCGACCAATTTTATTCAGAGTTGGTACAAGGACATTGACCAATGTCATAGATATGCACATCAATTTGTTTTGTGATACTATCCAATATGGCCGCCAGGCGACCATTTATTACGACTTTTTCATGTACAGAGCCATTACTCAGGCATGTTTTGACCGATTTTATTCAGAGTTGGTACAAGGACATTGACCAATGTCATAGATATGCATGTCAATTTGTTTTGTGATACGATCCATATGGCCGCGGCGGCCATTTTATTATGATTTTTTCATGTACAGAGCCATTACTCAGGCATGTTTTGACCGATTTTATTCAGAGTTGGTACAAGGACATTGACCAATGTCATAGATATGCATGTCAATTTGTTTTGTGATACGATCCAATATGGCCGCCAGGCGGCCATTTTATTACGTTTTATTCATGTACAGAGCCATAACTCAGGCACGTTTCAACAGATTTTATTCAGAGTTGGTACAAGGACATTGACCAATGTCATAGATATGCATGTCAATTTGTTTTGTGATACGATCCAAAATGGCCGCTGTGCAGCCATTTTATTACGATTTTTTCATGTACAGAGCCATAACTCAGGCATATCTCAACCGATTTTATTCAAAGTTGGTACAAGGACATTGACCTATGTCATACATATGCACATCAATCTGTTTTGTGATACGATCCAATATGGCCGCCAGGCGGCCATTTTATTACGATTTTTTTCATGTACAGAGCCATTTCTCAGGCATATCCGCATGTTTTGACCAATTTTATTCAAAGTTGGTACAAGGCATCGACCAGTGTCATAGCTATGCACATCAATTTGTTTTGTGATGCGATCCAATATGGCCGCTGTGCGACCATTTTGTTACGATTTTTTTCATGTCCTGAACCATAACTCAGACATGTATCAAGCGAATTCATTCAAAAGTATTTTTATCACAGACCTAATTAATGAAGAGGACTCTATCCTCTCTGAGGACATGTAATCAAAGTACCCATTATTAACAAGTGGGGACTGTGTCATCAACGATGACTTGTTCAAATGAAGTCAGGGTTACTAAAATGCTACAGAGCAACAAAAGTGAAAACTTGGTGAATAAAACATTGGTCAGGTTATCTTGGCAAGGCAGCTAACATACGATATTGTACAAAAAGTGTTGCATGGAAGTGGCTATGAGTGAATCTAAAAGAAGTTATGGTGTACAGATCTTGTATACAACCAGTCTTTCATTTTCAAGATGCAGGACAATATAAGTACTGTCATCTGTATAGTCAGTAAACTTTGATGCTTAATCCAACAAGGTCAGGTTACTAGTTACAAACTCTTACAACTGTGGATGTAAATATGACAATTTTGTGTGAAAAAAGTTCCAACTTTGATTTCAAAGGATTTGGGTTTTTTCCATTGTCATATTGTATATTTATGGAATTGCTTGTCTGTGTAAGCAATGGCTTCTACACAAATCCCTCGTTTGATGCTTTGAAAGTCTGTTAGAATAGCTTTAAAACAGATGTACATATCTGAAGCTTCAGGCTTCTTGCTATATGTTTGTATTTGGAAATTTCCCTATTTGTCTATGTCACTGCAATGTTTGTTTAACTTGGTGGCAGTTTGAGACATACCATTATCATGTAGGTGTGGCAGCTTCATCAACAGTGGAAGGTGAGGAATGCCCATTATTACATATTACCTTAGTCTTCGTTTGTGCAACTATAGACCGTAGAGAGACCAAATACTGTCTACATTAATTTTATGCATTTTATATTATTAGGGACACGTTTAGTTTGGTATGGCTGATTTTATCATTAGTTATGATGTACTAGGTTGCATGGTATTGTGTAAGTGTATGTGATCAACAGTTGCAAGTTGCCAACCATTCCATACTTCAATGGATGGTGTATCAAAATTTGTTCAAATACACTTGACTATGAATATCACAAGCTAAGGTACATAGAAGCATGTTAAATATCGTGTATACACGCATTCTGCCTTGCCACATGTAAGCAAATGTGAGCAAAGTGTCATTGATGCTATTTTTGCAGATTTCCAATAAACGGTTGCCGTTACCAAGAGCAAGGCATTTGAGACCCAAATGTTATCTATTTTATATTCCCTTGACTTGACCTAACCACAAACTCTTGATAACCATGCTTGATGTTTTAAAGTTGTTTTGAAGGCATGATTTGAAAGCGAAGTAATTTGACGTAGGATGTGACATCCTGTAATGAATAAGTACATCATGTTGAGAAGATAATTAAAGTCTGTTTAACAGTTACTGTGACTAGTAGTCATGCATTCGTAGAATCGTATTGCTGAAGTGATCATTCAATTCAGGCACAAAAGGATGTAAACAAAATAGCTGTGGAAGTAATCTAGTATGTTGAAAAATGCATTGAAGAAAGTGGTGGTGGTCAAATTGAGAGTGGCCTCTGACTCTGAATGGCACTATATGAATCATCAATGTGACACAAAGCTATGTTGTACCATTGTCAGAATTGACATTTATACAAGGACAGATATTGTAAAGGAAGTAATATTTGTAATGTGTGTAAATATTTTGTGTATGAACCTTTATGATCTGTCATCTGTAGCATGTAGAGGATTTGTTGATCAAAGATCCTGTACCTACCTGGTTTCAAACTGTATTTTGATAACAGGTATGTAAGCGGTCTGAAATCACCAAAGTGCGCCTGCAATCTGCGCCGGCGCATTTCAAACTGCGCCCCCATTTTGCGCCGGTATATTGCGCCGCCCAAACTGCGCCCTTACTCTGCGCCAAAACACTTCCGAGTGTCACAACATCGAGTAGTCGCACTTGCGTAGCACTAGCAGGACGCTTTAGCAGTGTAGACTGTAGATATTAATATCCGTGCCCTAAAAAATGCAGCTAGAAAAATGATATGACATGTTTTCACGGAGTCTCGGAGGTACGAGACCATGTTATGTTTGTATGGGACGGATTACACTCACTTGGCGGTATCGTGGCTTGGCCTCAGCAGCAGTCAAAATTTGTGAATTTTGCATCTCCATAAAGGCCAGGGACTTGATACCCGGGATCAAGTTAATCCCGTTCACCTTTGACATCCCCGGACGGGATCGAATGTTTATGTCTGTGTAAATTACGGCCACGATTAGTGTCCACAGGAGGTTGTACACAGGCCAATGTGTTGACATGCAAACAACAGATTATACGACACTGAATATAACGGCAAGACCAGTATACATGTACAGAGAAACAACGTTTCATGAAGCCCACAATGCTTGTAGCAATAACAGGTGTACTTCAACAGAAATGACAAAGGTACAGTCAATCCACGACGCCGCTGCAACTGGCGTTATTACGTTCCGAATTCGGCTTACCGGGGCTCTGGCTGCAACTGTACAATTATTGCAGCTAAACGATAGCGTAGATGTCGTGCCATTGCCAAGATACTCTGCTGTTCCGATCGTTTTGTCTACAGAACTACTAAAAACTCTCTCAATTCGACAAGAAAAAATAATTACGGTTTGAAATCGGTGCATTAATTTATATTTATAAAAATAATAAAATGTGACATCACCGATCATAAGAAACGTGGTGTTGAAGAACATATATTTTTTGAACAGAAGACTACGGCGACCATTTTCTGTAAGTATACATGTAATCTAACTTTAGCAAACTTGCGAGTCAAACATCCGAAGAGTAACGTCAATATTTTTGGTTTTGTTCTACTCATGTTATAAAATAAGTCAAATTTCGGGAAAGTATCTGTACATTTTCGATATCTGTGCAGCGCAAATGTGTAAACCGACTCTGCATTTATCCATCCTAAAGACCATGATCAGTTCGCGACTGCAGAACCCCCCCCCTCCTCTCTCTCTCTCTCTCTCTCTCTCTCTCTCCCAAAAAAGTTTAGCCATTTGATGTTTTATTTTGCCGACATTTATTTAACGGTTCACGATCACAGCTCAATGTTGATGTCGATTTTGATTTACGAAGTTTCTTCGTAACTAGAGACATGTCACGGCCTGGAGCTAGTTATCACTATAAAAACATTCTGTGTAAACGTTTTTGCTTCCGAATGGAGGTGACAGGTGACTTCGTGTGTAAAATATTGAATGGCAATATGAATTTCACCGTTAAGAAAGTCTATGACTTTCAAACTAGTCGCACAAACAACAATAAACATGGCGGAGCAACGATACCGACATATTTTTTTCTCGACCTCTGATGAGAGCGACTCGGTGAAATTTTCCAACCTGGTATTGGTTAGTATTTATTTGGCTTTGCCCCGTGTGCTGGGTTATGTACACGTAAACTAATTATACAAAAGTTGTATTCACTGTAAATCAATAAGCCTTTCGAACACGAAAGATATTTGGATATCTGAACCTCAACATCGGTTACGCAGCTCGAAAGTTATCCTCCGAAACAGGACAGGAACATTGGTCAAAGCCGGATTTCGTATGGTATATAGATATGGAAACACGCAGCTCTTTGTTAGAAAGCATGCAATGCATGATGCTCCCTAGCTTGGTCCTTGGATTGTTGCTTTCGGTCTCGCCCCTACACACCATCAATTGTCTAACAATCACAGGATTCAGTCACATGTGTCTTCAAATTTGATACATTAATTCTACCAATCATCAAGCACGGAACACATCAAAAAACAATGATCGCGGCTACGGGTTCAAGGACGTTCGAATTCACGGGGGAGAAACACCACGGATTTGTCGCAGAATTGTTATAACTAGCTTTATCTGTTTATGGAGAATATGGGCGATCAGCGTATGGTCGCACATCGAATCGACGCCAAGATAAAAATATGATGTCCGAAAAGTTTAGTTTTGTTTTATTCAACTAAGACATCGCCTTGTTATCGCCTAAACATCCTCGGGTTTTGTTTTCGGGCAGACTGCAACATGAATATCTTCCCAATGCATAGAGTACGGCCGTTCACGCAATCATAGACCCATGTGCTTTGGCAAACGCTCGGGCCAATTTTTTTGGACGTTGGTTAGAAACTAATGACAATATATAGGTGAAGATGTTACATCTGTCAAAGAGTATTGAAGATTAAATTACTTTCATCGATCGATAAAGAAGAGAAAGAATGAGTCCGTGAATATCGAATCATAGACGGGAGAATCGAGGGTTTATGATCAATTGGGAACAAAAATATTTCGATTAATTGACTAACACAACCAAAAAGGAAATTTTATTCAACTTTGAAAAAAGTCACCACCTTTCGTTGGCATAGGATTCCATGGCAATGGACCAACACATGATGTCGTTTAGGTCCTCAAAAATCTTCTAAAACGGCACGATGATAGTAACTAAAATGAATGAACAATTAAAAGCCCGTATTTAAATGACACGATATCAGTTGTCGTTTCAATTTTTTTCCTTTCTGTTAGAAACTCCACGATGATGTTTTGGAAATCAAATGGGAAATGCCATATTCTCGGTGCTCCGATTGATCCATCCATTGAGGTAAATTTCACTGCCATGATCCGCCCATGGATGTAAAAAAATAGATGATCCGCCTCAGTAAATATCTGAAGTTTCTACAGGAAATCTCTCGTCCGTTCACGGATCTTTTTTCGTCTTTCATTTTAGTTTCAAGTTGTTTATAGAGTAAGGAAGCTAGAAATCCATCAAAACATCGCTCCAGGGTCTATGATCAAAAGCATGAGCGTGTTTTGTCATCAGCTGTCAGCAGGTCGTTTTCCGAACCGCGACAGGGACTCGGAAACCCGCCATAGTGTCACAGGACGCTATACCTAGATTGTATGTAATTGTGTGCTATCGTTTGGTCAGTTTCAAGGTAATGACTCTGAATAATCTAATCACGGTCGTGACTCCCGTTTTTGACATAACTATATAAATACCCATCGGGATTGAGTGTTCATGGCGTCCCCTTTCACTTTGACCAGTACTTTGAATCAGTCTGTGAATCGTACGTCCCAGCCCGATCAGTCTCTCGCTGATTTTTAAAACCTGGTAAATAATGTTCTTCGTAGTCTGATATAATATTCTATTCTCCATTATGTAAAGATGAATGTCTCATTCATATTTTTATTTAGACGAATATATCAACTTCTTGGTGTTTGGAAATAAGAGTGTTGCAATAATTTCCATCGGGGACTTCAATGATGAATTCACTCAGCGGTTCGCTCATGATACACAGCACTGTACTTCCATGGAGATTGTATCGCTGTTTTAGCAATGACTTTGATCGTAAGTTTTCATTCGACCAAAGTGATGAAATAAATGCTGACAAGCACTAACTATGTACAGTCCGAGTTCACTTCACATTCTCACTATCGATCGCACTTTCATAGTGAGCACGTACACTTCAAGCCCTCACATTCGCTCTCCTAACTTTAGCCTCGCACTTGTCAATTTCCGGTACCCTTACATACCTTGCGTCAGGAAGTCAGTCGTAAGGACGGTCGCATTTGCTGTTTGCACGTTAAATGAGAGTCTCAGACCCGGTCTCAAATTCACTCGCAAATGTACATCACAGAGCGAAATGGGAGTCTCAAGTTCAGTCGCAAACGTGATCGCACTTTGACTCTTCTATGAACCGAGAGTCTCAGAATCAGTCGCATTCCTTATCATTTGGAGTCGTCATGAGTTGTGAGTAGCAATTATTGGACGATTCAAACGTCACAGTATTAGAGCAAGAATTACGGTCCACGGCCCACGAGGTTCCGATCAAACAAGGGAATGAGTATGGAGTGTCCGGTTTACGGCTGCAGCGCCTATTCAGACACTGAGACAGCCAGGACACTCTCGCCATATACTGAGTATAGAGTTACCATACGAAACTTATAATGGCAGAGATATTTGGCCATCGAAATAGTTTGAGAGTAAAATTTAGCGTCTTTTTTAACTTTGAAAGTATTACCGACAAGGTTCGGGTAGAAACTACAAACAGATTTAAAGGTCGATTTACGATGCAAATGACACTCGACTGGCTCGGAGTTACCTTCCCTCCCGGGTGATGTTATTACATACTTCATATACGTGTCGGAAAAAATTACTCCCATCCTCCGCATTTTAGTGACACATTTCACCATATTTCCACGAAAAACATGAATATTTCTTTGAAATCGCCTGACTAAACCAAAATAGACTATTAATACCGTGGTTGACATTGAAACTTCGCAATGGCGCAGAGTAAGGGCGCATTTTGGGCGGCGCAATATACCGGCGCAAAATGGGGGCGCAGTTTGAAATGCGCCGGCGCAGTTTGCAGGCGCACTTTGGTGATTTCAGACCGCTTACATAGCTCTGTATTTTGATAAAAGTCATGGTAACCACAATTTTGAGAGATGTACATTCAGTATCAAGTGACATTTCACATGATTGAGGTAGCAATTTGTTGCAATGTTTCTGAAAAATAGAAATTCTTTCCTTCAGACTGCTAGAAACCAAACATCAGATTTGATTAACAAGACAACAAAGCTTCAAACTGAAAGGTAAGAGACTTTCCCAGATTTTGTTTTTGAAACGCTTTAGCTTCTGTTCTGCTGCAGTGCAGTGTGGTTTTTGTATGCATAGACCCTCGAGAAAAACGGGACAGGCAACTGCTGAGGTTTCTTTGTGCGATCTATCTTGGAATATATTAAAGTTTATTTACCAAGCGGTCCCTGACAACAATACTTCGTACTTAACACTGAATCTCATTAACGATCAAACTGACGTTCTGAATATGTACACTTTGCTCTTGCATGGCACGTTCCGAGTAATGACACAGAGAATTTGAGAGTTTTTTTTATACTAGTCATGGTGAATGTCCTGGTAACGATGAAGATCACATTTTCGATTCTAGCCGAAGCCAACGGGAAAAAACCAGACGATAAAAACAGTGTACACTTAGCCATAGACGCTGCAGAAAACTCTTGCTAGGTATCGACAATATAAATTTACATTCCCTACCATAAAAATCTCCGATAACAACAAACATTTACAAGTTAGACAGCTCTACACTTCCCCAGTCCTGCGAAACGAAAATCTGACCTTTATTTCATCTGTCACGCAACATTTGACGAAAATCAGGGTACATAAAAAATGACTACTCCATCGGAGCTCAAATACACGACCTCTAACATTTCGGTACTGTTTTAGCCTAAAGAAATACCAAAGTTCGGATAAGCTACACATGTGTACATCCGCAGAGTACTAGAAAATATATTTGTAACACTGACTTTCGCTGTCAGGAGAAACTTTGCGATAAATCGGGACTCTCCAACGGTTGGTGGAGTCAGAAGCGGTAAGGTAGACATGCATTTACACAAAGCTGAACGCTGTCCTCGTAAATTTGGCCGTTCACAGTTTTCAAACAACAACATTTCAGTAGTTAACATACATGCTTTACCGAATCATGGAGCACTCCTCGCACAGAAAATATTCCGAGGGTTAAAAAACTGCAAAAACGAGGGAAAATTCGGAGATACATGGACGATTGCGGAATGTAAACAACTCTGTGATGTCAACTGCTGTCAAGTCTGGAACTGCAGCGATATGTGTTTCGGATTTCTATTCAAAACTTTGTCACTTTACAGCAACATACTAACTCCCTGCAGACTTCTAGTTGCATCGAATCTCGCTACCAATATGTAAAAAGTACTTTAAAACCATTTTCACAAATTCTTCTCAAAATAGTTGTAACACTTTTCTTTCTAAAAATGGACTTGTGGGTAATCTGGAATCACTTGTAATCCAGAACATTATTACCGTATACCCGCATGCACGTGTCTATGAACCGGACGTTGTGCAGTCGATCGGGTCCAGCTTCATTCCGTCCCCGACCCATTAACACCTCTTAATTGTTCCAAGATAGATCGCACGCTGCTAATCCCATAGACCCTTTGTTCTCTATCGCAGTTGCCTGTCCCGTTTTTCTCGAGGGTCTATGGTGTATGTCACTGTAAATTAAATGTATATTCCCTGTGTCAATGAAGTTGATATAAATTACCATTAGATTTGAAACATACTATATCAACTGAATCCTATATCTGCTTTTCAATCTTATTATGCACTATTTCAGCCCAAATGTTAGAGCATGTGAACAAGGCCTAATATTTACATAATAATGTATGATAGCAATCATGATTTGTTGTCCACCCAAGGGGTGGTGCATGTGACAGTAATATTGATGATAACTGAGCTGAAGACAAGCCTATAACATCAATAGTACCATCATAAGCAGTACCCAGTAGACTGAGACCAAGTAACAAACCATGATTGTGGCTTTGCTATCATTTATTGTATATTTCATTACAACAAACAAATGCTGCTGTATTTGAATGATTGCACAGAATCAGTGCTGACAGAGAGTTTGCTGCCTTTAACTCCACAGTTTCTTGATTGTGTACCTGACCTGATTTTAATAATTTCTAAAAAGAAAGACTATTGTTTGTAGCCAGTCTTGTTCACATACCTTCCAATTGTTCCAAAATATTGTCTCATTCAGCTGGTTTGTACTGAATTGTGATTCAGTTCTTGTGATAAAGAAAGCATTTGCTGTTATATGACGAGTATATTCTCATATATGAAATCTTTACATTTGTTCAATGTAGTCAACGGTTACAGATGAGAGCAGAAGTGGCTGACGCATTTCTCAACAGATTTCAGTTGACTGCAGAAGAAGTAAAAGTGCTGAGAGGAACCAGAGATGGTCATCTGCATGAAGTATGTATTACACCTGGTAAACATTTAATATTGCATATCAATTTACAGTCATCTGCATGAAGTACGTATCACACCTGGTAAACATTTATTATATTATATCATGCTACCATGCGCCATTCTGATTGGACAAGAGCTCATTCCACCGATGCTAAAATACTGTTTTAGCAGTGCTAAAATTGGCCCCAAAACTAGCATTTTCGAAAATTGCCCGTCGGTGTATTTGAACGTACCAATCTAAACTTAATCCAAAACAGTCTGCTTTGTTTCAAAGACCGAAGTCTGAATTTTAAGACACAGACAAAAGTATGGGTCTGTTGGTGAAAATAAGTTGGGATCAATGATGAAAGACATCTCTGAAGCAGCACATTTGGGTTAAATGTATACAAATCATTGCATTAGGGCAATGGCACTCCATACACTTTTGCTTGATTCAGTGGGAGTTGAGACGCGACACACAGCTCTTTAAAATGAAGCTAGTATTCGCTCATACACAAATAAATTGACACTTTCTCACCATAATGGTATGTCAGACATTCTTTGCCAAAGTTTGGGCTGTAACAGACGAGGATGTTTTAACAATGTAGACCAAGAAGTTCAAAATAACAATGGGATTATTCCTGGTGACTGCGACAAAAGTTGACATCAAATGCAACAAGCAGTGGCTAGCATCCAGCTCTCGCTGAATCAGGCAGCACACTCTGCAAAACTGCTGATCACAGTTGCTGTCATCCCAAGTCTAGATTAATTCAAAACTGCTTGTTTACTGGTACAATAACGTCCAAATTATCCATCACTCATTAATAGCACCTGTAACCTCACTGTACCAAGGCTGAATGTTGCGATGGTCGACGCATCAGTATAAAATGAGACAAGCATGCCATGAAAAAAATGTTACTTTTTCTCGTGATTTGAACTCTTGACCTATTTGCAGCATGCAGGTCGCAAGTTGCGTTGCATGTGAATAAAATGCAATGTTGATGAACGTAATGCGTATGTTATTGTAGGATACTGTGTGCGTGTGTTGTCAACGTAATTCAAACTTTATATAAAAACGCTCGGTCTCGGGCACTAAATTTCTAATGTTCGATCTCTCATTTCAAAATCATGGCTACAAATATACAATTTTTATATTCTTTGGAGAAAGTATTAACTAAGGGAGTTATCCTGAAAATTTGAACTAAATATCTTGATTCTAACACTTGAAACTTGACATTAACTCTGAGAAAAGAATTGGTGCAAAAATAGCCTTTCCAGCCACCTTAAAGTGACGAAAATACCAAGGCAAGGAGGTATGTAAGGGTGCCGGAAATCGACAAGTGCGGGACCAAAGTGAGGGCCAGCACAATCAAAGTGCGAGCGAATGTGAGGGCTTGAAGTGAGGGCTCTCACAATCGAAGTGCGAGCAAATATGTGGGCTTGAAGTGAGGGCTCTCACAATCGAAGTGCGAGCGAATGTGAGGGCTTGAAGTGAGGGGCGCCTTGAACCGATCAAATTCGGGCTCAGGCATACGAAAAATGAGAGTCAAGTCGTTTTCAACGTTGAATGAAAACTTACTATCTCCAGAACACAGTCGCGGCGTGGCATAGCTCTGTGAACAGTTGAACGGCTGTGAGCGCGGAACGAGTACACAATGACTTGCGTACAGATCATGACCCATTACATCACTTCGGTCTTTTTCGCTAACCTTTTCGTGTTTTTTAGTCATTGCATTTCAAATATCACAGATATCCTTTTTATTATTAATACATGCAACTCAAGCGAGCAATACTTCTTCTGGTACCATTGTACGACTAGCGTGACTGATAAATGTGACTTCAGTCAAAACAGTTCACGACCTGGGCACGTGAACTCTGATACTGTTTATCCGGCATGGCGTCGTATGCAGAGTTTTTGCCGGAGAATTTTCGAAGAAAGAGGAAACTTTTTTGAAGAAATTTTAGAGTGGCTTGTTCACCAGATAAAGTAAGATCATGGGAAAATGTATTTTTGGAGACTTGTCTGGTTCTCTATGATTGATTTTTTGAGGATAAAAAAGATTCAATAGCTACTAAAACTCTGAGAAATCAGACAATGGCAAATGACAAGTTCTTTTTTACGTTTGTACTTACAGTATGCTTTTATTTTCTCTGTACACAAAGTTTGATAATCATTTCAAAAGATCAATTGCATCAGAATATCAGGGGTCATGAATGTTTGTAACCTTTACATTTTGTTAACAATGATGGATATTCTACCTCAATAAAGTATGCCATTTTGGTCAACGAGCCCTTGAATATTGTTCACTGAATCAATCTCATGGTCAATTATATTGTCACAGAAATCATAGCTATAATCTCCGTGTAGTCAGCGATTGACCAGTCATTAGATAGAAATTTGACTGTCTCCTTTGTTTCATACTATATAATCGGAAAGCTCTGCGACCTTGCATCACATTTATACGTTGTTTGTCTGTAGCGGAAATGATTGTGCCGTCTCTGACTCTGAAACTTTTAATCCAACGACTGGATGATTAGAACAAGCAATCTATCGGCGAGCAACACATCGCGACCGAATCACTTGCTGTGAAACGAATATGCATCACCGTCCCTCCCGTGGGTGGAGGGACGGTGTATGCATGCATCGTGTATCAGCCTTGAAATAAACATTAACTCTGTGACAGGCATGTAGGATGCCAAAGAAATTTTGTGCATTTACGTTTACAACAACTTAATAAAAGACTTAGTCGATCGTAAGAAAGGTGGTGTTGAAACATATTTCAACTGAACGCAGTGGCTACTATTTCCCAGTAAAATACGTAAATTTCACAAACTCTCCCTCTCTCTCTCTCTCTCTCTCTCTCTCTCTCTCTCTCTCTCATGTGTCAATATCGGGTGTGGTCTCTCAGCGTACCGTCATTCTAATTTTTGTTAGATGGAAATGATCATTGCAGTTTAATCTTGAAATTGGCCAAACGTCATAACTAGACACTTGTCATGGTCTGGAGCAAGTTATCAGCTTGTATAAAAGTCGGAAGTTTTTGCTTCCGAAGGGGCGCACGCGTAAAATACTGAACGTGTAACTAAAACTCACCGTTGAAAATTTTCTGACTTTCAAAATTAAGCCGGTTGTACTGTCAACAATAAATAAGACAGAGCAATACTGCCGACCTCACAGACTCCGCGTATTTTTTCAACCTTACCAATACAGCAATGGCGAGAGTATGAGTCTAAAAATATTACATCACGGTATTTGGCTTGAATATGCCATCGACCCGATGAACACGTTAAATTCGGACACCTGAACCCTGACGCTACTAGCTATGCAGCTAGACGGTATATTATCGGTCTAGACTGGACATTGTACGACAGAACGGTATGGTGACCATGGACAACCAGCAACCTTCTTTCCGAGAAGAGTATGCTATGTGCTGCACGCTGCTCATCGTCCCCTTGCACAGGTCGTAACAGTTCGACTGCAGTCTCCCATTTTGGGGAGCATCAGGCTGACTGGACAAGAGACATAGGTCAGCGTAAATGTGATTCTTTTAGAAACTATTTACACCCTTCCCTTCCCCTCCGCATTGAGGCAATCAGTATTTTTGCCAAAAACCTACCTACTTCTTAATACACCCTATGTCTACAGGTATCTTGGGTCTTGGGGACTTTAGTCCATAGGTTAGTTATCTGTTAATTAGTTGTAGTTAAGTTTGCAGTGTTTGCTACCTAAGCCAGCGACTGATGAGAAACCACATCACTCGGGTTTCGAAACGCAAGTGTCAAAGGGCCACTCTATCAACTTTGTAACACCATTATACCACAGTCCCTCTATCCACTGTGTGATTATACTAAGGTCCGGCTTCGTCTCGCCATAAGCTTTCCCCACACAAACAAAATGTTACCGTATACACCAATCTAAACTTCCCTACAAATATCCGAAGCGAAACAAACATTTCAATAACACAAACAATCGGATAAGAATGTAGGAACACATTTTCGAAACGAATCAAACACAAAGTCAACACAGAAACATTTTGGATAGTTAGGTGGGGAGCCTCTTTCACATTCTTTACATTCGAGTCAGTCCTTGAAAGTCAGGTTTGACGAGAACTGTAAGGTGGTTAAATCTTAGATATGTATTGGATATTTACTTGCGATTTGACAGAATAGTATTGTCTAGTATCGAAGCTAGAGTCAGTCCTTGGAAGTCGGGTTTGACCAGAACTGTAAGGTGGTGAAATCTCCGATATATATCGGATATCTACTTGCGATTTGACAAAATCTAGTATTCTCTAGTATCAAAGCTAGAGTCAGTCCTTGGAAGTCGGGTTTGGCAAGAAGTGTGAGGTGGTGAAATCTCTGATACATTCAGATATTTACTTGCGATTTGACAGAATCCAGTATTCTCTAGTATCGAAGCTAGAGTCAGTCCTTGGAAGTCGGGTTTGGACAACTGTAAGGCACAGGGCAAGTCATTCTAGTATCGTTTAGTATCGATATTTGTGGCGAAGGGAAATTCGTCTTGGTGTGACTGATGGACAGACAAGCAGACACGATGTGTTCTGTTATTCTGCTACAACACACACATTTTATTCCGTGGTTCTACTTCTATATATACACCAAAGCATAGACCCTCGAGAATAACGGGACAGGCAACTGCTGTGGGGTTTTTTTTGTGCGATCTATCTTGGAATATATTAAGTTTATTGGCCAAGCGGTCCCCGACAACAATACTTCGTACTTAACACTGAATCTCATTAACGATCAAACTGACGTTCTGAATATGCTCTTGCATGGCACGTTCCGAGTAATGACACAGAGAATTTTGAGGGTTTTTTGATACCAGTCATGGTGAATGTTCTGGTAACAATGAAGATCACAGTTTTTCTCGAGGGTCTATGACCAAAGTTAAATGTCAAAGTTGACATATAATAAAAAACAACGGAAAGGTCAGATTTGCATGTTATGGCTTCATTTAACTAACAAATAAACTAATAGATAAACTGACGCTGTGAAATCGTCATTAGTATGTGTACAGAACCCTGGATAACAGACAGAAAATATACTATCTGTTTTGCATTATTTCTGTTGGATTTCCATTCCCGACAATATTAGAGTCCCCAAATCGCCGATAAATATTGGGTAAATATTGGAGATTTCACAGATCCGGCGTGCCGAGGCACAGGGCAAGTCATTCTTGTATCGTCTAGTATCGATATTAGGGTACCCAAATCGCCGAAAAAAATGTAGGGTAAATATCAGAGATTTCACAGATCCGGCGTGCAGAGGCACAGGGTTAGTCATTAAAGTATCGTCTAATATCTATATTAGAATCCCCAAATTGCCGATAAATATCGGGTAAATATCATCGATTTAACCGACCGGGCGTGCCATGGCACCAAGCAATTTATTCTGGTATCGTGTAGTATCGATATTACAGTCCCCAAAACGCCGGTGAATATCGGCGGTTACACAGATGCAGCTTCCCATGGGACAACCGCAGTTCATTCTAGTATCATCTAGTCCCGAAATCGTCGATATGTCAAACTTCGATACTAGATTGTAAATATCCGTTATTTAAAAATTGTGCAAAGTCGCGCCTTCATGTGAGTCGAGAGACACTTGAGATTTTGAACGACGTGATCAGTCGTGTGTCATTGTCATGGCATTAATTTCAATAACGATAATTGCCCGATGGGCTTGTCTCAAGTTTAAAAGCTTTACAAGAAAGTGTTTTTTAGTCCTGACAGTGTATAACCTAATCATGGCGATGACTGATGTTTTAATATTTCTGCCTGTCGCACAAAAAGCGTTCAATTTCACTTTGAAAAGCACTTTGAATGTGCGATCCCTGCCCGATCAGTCAGTCGCAGATTTTTAAAATCAGCCAGACATTATATTCTTAAAGAAACTCAACGATGTAAAGATTACAAAATGCCTCATTCATATTTTTACGGTGTTTGACAATTTTTTTTCCGTCAGGGACGCCATGTACTTTAATAGCCGTTCGCTCATATCGTGAAGCTTTGATCGATGCTGTAGCTCCATGCATGCTCATACACAGGGCTGCGCCATTCAGTGGAGATCGTATCGCGCTTTTAGAAGTGACTTTGATCACAAGTCTTCATTCGATCAAGGTGAATTTAGAACTGATTTTCGCAAGCCTCAACCCTCAAATACGCTCTCACTTCGATTGTGAGAGCCCTCACTTCAAGCCCTCACATTTGCTCGCACTTCGATTGTGAGAGCCCTCACTTCAAGCCCTCACATTCGCTCGCACTTTGATTGTGCTAGCCCTCACTTTGGTCCCGCACTTGTCGATTTCTGGCACCCTTACATACCTGAGGCAAGACAACAAAGTTGATATAATATAATAGCAATAACCCCATCGCAGTCGGGTATACACTCGATTTTGGTACATTTCGCTCCATATAGCACTCGCCTATCAGCTCTTGCTATAGTATATGTCCCCCATTGTACCAAAATCTTGTGTATACCCTCCTGCAGGGGGGGGGGGGTTATTGCTTAAATAGAGCATGTCGACTGACAGCAATAGACATTATGTAAGATCACATTTGAAAGAAGTATCGGTGTTGCTTTTTTTCCTTGTTCAGTGCATTTTACACATTGTCATAAAATGGAGGTATCTATCTGTTAATTAGGATATTGCCATGGCAGCATGGCAACAAATTGAAGTTGACTTCCTGTCAGTAAGGAGATTTGCTAATGAATGCAAGTTTGGTTTTCTCAGTGTAATAATATGAGGTTATTGCAAAAATACCACAGTATTTTCATGATAACCTTATTATTATACATACATTCCTGACTAGGGCGTCACATTGTAAGATTAGTGACTGTTTTCATGCAATGTCAACAATTTTTCTTCCGATTTTATCGTGCCAGTGTGGAATGCTTTGTCAGATGCGTTTCTGCAAGTTTTGAAGTATGTGCACTACACACGTACGTACAGAGCATGCAAGACATGTTCTGGCACTCGTCCAATGGGTCTTGTGAAACCGTTCAACAGTGAACGCACAGATAAGATACAGCCGCAGGGGATGGGCGCGTGGAAACCGTTGGTGTTACGGAATGGGCGTTGCGTACGGCTTTTCTAGTGCACACAAAATTCTATTGTTCTCGATGGTAAATGTATTTAGATGTAGATAGATGTAGATAGATGTAGGTAGATGTAGCTGTTATTTACAATAAGATAGATTTCTGTTTGTTTCAAATTGTAAATGTACACTTTGCATATCACTGATGAAAATCATGAGATTGATACTATACAAGCACTGAGACTGTAATTAATAATTGCTGCAGATATTTGTACCACACTGCTTCCTTCAGTGGATAGTATTTCTGTGAAAAGTGCGTGATTATTCCTTGGAAATGTTGTTATTACCCAGCTATGACCCCAAAATAATAATCTGCTTGCAAATCCTCACCTATCAATTATTTTTTCTTTCTGTTGAAATCATTTATCCAATTTCTATCCTTTGCTGTAAAGAGATAGAACACAAACCCTGAGTTGTGCTAATTGCAAAGTTACCATAGCCAGTGGGGCTGTTAGTATCTGTGCCTTCAAGTTGAAAATCATAATATACTGTGTGACCGTATTTCCATTCTTTGAGTGCATGACTAATTTAAAAATTTATACATGATAATATGTATACATGTATGTTTCCTTTTTGGTAAAATTTTAATTTAATTTCATGTTTTTCAGGATTTCTTCAAAGCAATGGCTAGAGTTAAACAAATCCACAATGATTGTAAAATCCTGCTGAGAACTAACCAACAAACTGCAGGGTATGTTCTGGTTTTATAATGTTATCCCTTTCTCAAAGAAAGATACACAAAATGACGTAAAGAAATGAAATGCTTTGTTGCAAATACGGAGATTGATTCTTATTAATTATTTGTGAGCTGAGGTGCAACTAACCATGGCATTTTTGCAAGACAGGGATGTAGAAAATGGTCAGCAGCCGTCACACACAACCAGCTGTCAGCTAAAATTTGCCAGCTGTGAAAATTTAGTTTTAAAATCAGGACATTTTGCATAAATATAATGTGCACACACACTATTTGTAACCGCCTGTACTTTTATTTTTGCCACCTGTAACTAAAATTTTCTACATCCCTGTATTATTACAATTTTGATATTTTATGAATATGCCAAAAAAAATGTGGTCTTCCCGTCATGCTTGAAAGAATTTCAGTCATTGAATGGTTTTGTTTCATGGTCAAACAAAAACCAATCATTATGAATGGTTTACTATTTCAACATGTGATATTATTATTCAGTTCATAGCCCAGACAATCAAATAGTGGTGCCAGTTTCATTCAAATCAGGAAAACCAAGTTGCAAAAAATTCCACAAATCATTGGCTTAGCAAGTACTGTATACAGGTATTTCAAGGTATCAAAAACAGAGGAGTGAGGGACAAAGTGCGGGACACGCAAACTGTAATTTATGGTACTCTGAGGGACGTCCTGCACTGTGTAAAATATTGGACTCTGAGGGAACATCCCGCAGAGAGTTAAAACTGGACTCTGAGGGACGGGGGCGCCCCCAACGATGTGCATTGGTATAGCACAAAATCACGATCAGGCCCATGGAGATAGGGCTTACTAAACATTGCGCTGCAGGTCGCTGAAACTGCATGTACTGCGTGAAAATTTATCGAAGGGCGTGTAGGTGAAGAGAGTTGCGTGTTCCCCGTGTTGGGGCTGTATGCCATGGGCAGTCTTGAATAATTGGAACGACGAGGATGAAATTTACGCGAGACATGACATGTTTTGCCATGTTGAGACTAATTCAAAGCATGGACTGTGAAATTTTGTGAGGTCGACAAATTAGGTAACAAAAAATCCTCAAACGCACGTGGGTGTCACATCAAAAGTGGCCGCGATTACAGACGGAGCGATCTGTGACACTGCACCGGCCGCCTCGACAGACGACGCGTAAGTTGACATCGCGTGCCAGCCCCTGAAACATATTGTAACTCCCTGACAGGCATATGTGATAGTCTAATGGCGTTTGATGCATTGAAAGTTTGTAAAAATAATAAAAAATGACATCACCGATCATAAGAAACGTGGTGTTGAAGAAAATAGTTTTTAAGAGAAGACTATGACGACCATATTTCTGTAAACTTTGGAAAACCAACATCTGAAGATTTACTTCAACCAACACTTTTGGATATGTTCTACTCTTATTATAAGATTTGTCGAATTTCTGGAAAATAGGTGTACATTTTCGATGTCTGTGTATCGTCTATACCGAAGTCATATCCTATAATCAGTTTGCGACAGCGTAAACACCTCTCTCTCTCTCTCTCTGTCTCTCTCTCTGGCATTTTTCAATATTTTATATTGTCGACATTTATATATTAGTCCGAAGTCACTGCTCAATGCAAAAGTTGATGTCAATTTCCCGTATCGGGCATGGTCTCTGTCGTCACTCTAATCGTTAGTTTTTTTCCTGTTATATTCGATATCAGACTCAAAACACAATGTGAACAACGCTGATAATATATTGCATCTTTCGTATCGAAAACCGGTAAAGTTCGTAACTGGTGACATGTCACGGCCTGGAGAGAGTTCATCACCATCGATCGAATGTCCGTGACGCTTTTGCTTCCAAATAGACATATTGAAATGCACAGGGAACTTCGCGGTATGGTAATTATATGAATTTTACCGTGAAGAAAGTCTTTGACTTCATACTGGCCGTACAACCAACAATAAACATGGAGCAGCAATGATACCGACTTCAGAGACTTCGATTTTTTTTTTTCATTGCGACCGCTGGTGAGAGCGAGTCGTCGATTTTTTTTCCCACTGGCTATTTGGCTTTGAATTTTCAATTGCCATCATGTGCTAAGTTAAAGCTAAAGAAAAGACGGGCGTTCTCTGTAAATCAATAAGCCTTTTGAATATGAAAAAATCGGACATCTGAACCTCAACACGCAGCTTGAAAGTTGTTCTCCGAATCAGGACAGGGACATCGGTGAGGCCGGATTTCACGTAGTAGCTATGGAAACCGATGGCTCGTTCGTTGTAAGAAAGCATGCGCTGTACGTCTCATGCTCCTTGGGCCGTGGACTTTCGCCGCATAGCCTCTACAACACCGTCTATTACCTAACCATGCTAATAATCACACGATAGTTCAGTGACATATGTCCTTATTAATCTACCGATCATCGACCGTCGAACACGTCAAAAACAATGGTGTCGTGGTCACGGATTCAAAGACGTTCACAAGAAGACACTATCAATAAGTGGTGCGCAGAATTATTTTTACTGGTTTTGAGAACTTCTAAAATAACTTGTAATCTCACATCAAACCGATATTGTATACCTATCACCGTCGAAGTTTATGTCTTTCTCTGTAGAGTTCTTTTTATCCAAAACACATATCCAGAGGAGTCCCACAGAGCAGTCAAATGAAAGGATAATTGCTTCAAACGAATGAAATTGCACGAAAGAATGAAAATCAACAGCACATCCTGGACGTGATTTAAAACGATAGCCCTTGTGAATATGACTATTCTATTTGAGTAACAGGGACGGAAAGCACAGAACTGTAAAAGTACTGGAAAAACATGCCGTTTTTCTCGCAATTTTTGCAACTGTAACGACCCTTTATTCTTTACTAATACCTTTCCATAATTGAACAATGTTTAGGGCTTACACACACAGTGTACAATGATGTGCAGAACTTTAAAAAAGTACTCTGCTGGGAACGAGCAGGTGTTTACACTATAATGGGCGCAGAAAAACAATGGTCACGTCCATAGGTTCAAGGACGTTCACGGGGAGACACGATGACAAAGAGTGTCGTAAAATTGCTTTATAGACTAGTTTTAAGAACATACAATATCTGGTCATCGGTGTACCGCTACCTGTGAATCGAAACGACAAGTGTAGGCCTATAGCTTCGAAATTTATGGGAGAGACACCAAGACTGAGACCGACGTAGCACAACAAACTATTCCGAATTGTGCGTCCGTGTTTAATACAGACATCTCTGTAGGTGATTCTGGTTTCTCAATCGAATCAAAAGTCCGACATTGACAAAATTGACATAAAATATGTCCGAAAAGTTATGTTTTATTAAACTGACTGATTCATCTGCTTTGATATCCCCTAAGCTACATGTAAACAGTCCGGAAAGACTGACATCGATGTGTCCCGGGCCCCCATGCATACAGTATGGTCGTACGTGTTCAAATATTTCTTCACAGTTTTGCAAAATATCTCGTCAACCGGGCGCATGGGCAACGTCTTTGTACGTTGGTCAAAACTAATGACACTATAGGTCAGGATATAACATCGGTCAAAGTAAGATTGAAATATGGAAGACGAAAATGCTTTCATCGATTGACCAAAATGAGAAGGAACGAGTCAGTAAATATCAAACCATAAAGGGGAGATCTAGACTGCCCTCTCCCATGATTAATCAACTGGGAACAAAATATATATTTCGATCGACAGACTTACACAACCAGAAACAGCATTTTATTCAGATTTAAAATAAGTCACTGCCTTTCCTATAATAACACCCCGTTTGCGTTTCGATCTACTCTACTCTGTTCCCGGCGTTATATACGGCCTACTACATGTGAGTGGCCGTATAACGCCGGGAACACCACAGACCTGTACGCAAGGCTAGGACTATGATTGCTATGTCATAATCTGTTCACACGAGAAATTACGTCTCCATACAGATTTTACGTAAAAGCATTTCGATAAACTTCGAGGCACGATCTGCTTGTGATATTATACCATTTCTCGCCATGACAGTGGTGGCAATCCAAGCGCCACATCAGACAGGGCATAATGATGAATGGGCTACATAGAAAGTTATATTTTCTTCTAATGATTTTGCTAAAAACGAAATAAACGTTGGAAGCGATTTCCTGGCGTAGCTTCATCTTTCTTTTCACGTTCTGTTTGGCGGGATTCAAAATGTCGACGACGCTGTTGGCGATCCATTGCAAACGAAAAGCCAAACTGAAAAGTAACGCGTCAGCGCGTACCGGACCAATGCACATCGTAGTGGGCGCCCCGTCCCTCAGAGTCCAGTTTTTAACACTCTGCGGGACGTTCCCTCAGAGTCCCATATTTTACACAGTGCGGGACGTCCCTCAGAGTGCCATAAATTACAGTTTGCGTGTCCCGCACTTTGTCCCTCACTCCTCTGTTTTTGATACCTCGAAATACCTTACTGTATACAAGGCCTTAAAATTTACTGTTAAAATGAACTGAATGTTGAAAAAAGAGTGTAACTTTTGTTCAAAAATTATTCTTGCCAAAAAGGGTTGAAATGTTCAGGATGTCAACCATTTACATACTGCAGGAAACATCGAAGAATACTACTTACTGGATAATATATGAATTAGTACAGATAATGAGTAGAAATCCAATTCAACAGTGCTTAAAAATTTATTTGATAGCTTTCAAAACTTGGCTGTCTATGTGAAATGGCAAATAGTGTTGTTTATTGCTGTCGTATAATGGTAGTACCAATCTGTATGAAGTGTCAACAGAATTCAAGGGATTATGAAAAAGTAAGATTGTAAAAGAAATTGATTAACTCAGCCAAAAGGTGGTGCATGAAGTTGAAGACACATACTGTGTTCCCACTAGCCAAACCAACGCCGCCGGTAACTAACGGTTTTGATTGGTAAACACCTGTGGATTAACCCTTAATCTCTACTTATGTCCATACACGGAATTTCCTCCGGTGTTTTTTAGGAAAACACCGGTGTTTTGCGCCCTCTACGTTCAATATATGTCTATAGTAACGATGCTGAAGTTAGACTCGGTTTCGGATTCGGTTTCGGATTCAGTTTCGGATTCGGTTTCGGATTCGAGTGACTGAAAGAAATTTTATATTTTCAGCCGATTTAGTTAAAATGTGGAATACTTTATTTTTCACTTGGAATTTATTTTCGTTACTTTCGCTGGACCTTTTTTCAGCTAAAATAAAATAAAATCAGACTAGACAAAATGAAAATAAGATAACAGTGAAACAATGAAAATATTTTCAGCTGAAATAAATTTCAGTGAAAATAAAATGGACCATAGTACTTCCGTATGCAAAGATAAATACTTGTCATCAAGAACAAGTTTTTAATGGATAACCGGTCGGCATATGTAATATATATTTCACAGCATAAATTGTAGCATGTATTTCATGACATAAATATTTCACACATAACCATAACTTCTAAGCTTACAGTTCAAAATTACTAAACACTTTCGGCACTAGAGCAAGAAACTATGGTGCATGTGCATGACTACACAAGTCAAAAGTGTCCACCTCAATTATTAGCATTATGCAGTTAGGACTATTTAAAGACATACAGTCACCTGTAATCTAAATATGCCCATATATGGTCAAAGGGTCGTTCCTTGGTATTCAAAATGCCCATGTGAGGGCGCTGTTTTTAAAAGCGGCCACCCGCTTAAATCTGTGATTGGTTAGATTTTCTCTTTCAATTGTAACTGTGGCAAAATTGGAACAGGTGACAGTATACCTTTACGCTAATAGTACTACGCACAATTCAAAGAAATGCATTCAATGCAATCTTTATTACACAACATATTAACTGATAGCTTAGTCCGGGAGTTTAGTATAGTACATGTTGATCAACATCAACCAAACATCAAAGTAATACAACACATTAGCATTACACCATGTGACACACATTGTGACAAATAAACAAATTAAAGTATAAATGTTTTTGTAAGTGTTGTTTTCCTCCACTTACTGTCAATTTCGAATTAAAGTGCTTTGAAGTTTTCTGTAATTTCTATTTTTTAACCATTTTATTTTATTTTGTAAATAGCACAATTTATACCGACAGGCAACCCATTAAAAACTTGTTCTTGACGACAAGTATTTATCTTTGCAACATACCGAAGTACTATGGACCATTTTATTTTCACTGTAAAATAATCGCAATCATACCAATCCATAATCCAATAACACTAGTCAGAATTCGTAAGATAATAGTTGTAAACACAGACACAAAACAGCACAGAACAGACAGAAATTTATTTCAGCTAAGAATAGATTTTCATTGTTTCACTGTGATATATTTTCACTTTGTCTAGTCTGATTTGATTTGATTTTAGCTGAAAAAAAGGTCCAGGGAAAGTAAAGAAAATAAATTCCAAGTGAAAATAAATTAATCCACATTTTAACAAAATCGGCTGAAAATATAAAATTTCTTTCAGTCACTTGAATCCGAAACCGAATCCGAAACTGAATCCGAAACCGAATCCGAAACCGAGTCTAACTTCAGCATCGTCTATAGTACAGGTTGGATATAAACAACAATGGCGGATGTCCAGGACGCAACTGTAGCGGCGTGTCTCCTGTATTTTCACCTTCATATGCGATCCAGACGGATTCAACAGTTCAATCGTCGCCTCAGGAATGCATAAATGGACTCACAACGAGACCCAAACATTGATATTCTTGCCTCGCTATTCGATGAGCAAGATCACTAAAACCCATTAAAATAATTTTTCACAAACCAAACAAAGGAAAGAATCTACACTGCGACTGATGAGAAACCACACTCGGGTTTCGAAACGCTAGCGTCAAAGGGCCACTCTATCAACTTTGTAACACCATAGGTCCGGCTGCGTCTCGCCATAAGCTTTCCCCACACAAACAAAAGATTACCGTACACACTAATCCAAACTTCCCTACAAATATCCGAGGCGAAACAAACATTTTTTATTAACACAAACAATCGGATAAGAATGTAGGAACACATTTTGAAACGAACCAAACACAAACTCGACACAAAAACATTTTGGATAGTTAGGTGGGCAGCCTCTTTCACACTTTATACATGGGAGCGAGAGATCTGTTGTCTTCCATGGTTCGTGTCGAGTCCAGCTATGCGTACTGTGCACTCGAGCTGATAGGTCAGAGGTAATGTTTTGGACAAAAGTCGTCGCGAGAGGGCGTTTACACCGTCGTTAACCGTTCTGACACACAATTTGCGTCGGCGCGCCGTTGCAGGTCTGACGAAATTCGACGCCGTAGATCGACGCCGTCGCAGCACCGTCGTTAACTGTTCTCACACGTGGTTTTCGTCGTTGTTTACCATAACAACGGCGTTCACAACGTTGTTAAATGCTGTGTCAGAACGGCCCTACAGATTCAATTCTTGTACATTTGTTTGGTTACAGGCTGGAGATCATGGAAGCAATGGCATTGCATCAAGAAACTGCTTATGAAAGACTGTATCGATGGACGCAAGGTAAGAGACATCTCATATGTCACAATAAAGAACGGAAATGCAAAAAGCTTGTTGTTACCCACCAGACATCCGTTTTTTGGATTTGGGGCTTCAAGTGATATGTCGGAAATTGTACCAAAATCTCATGTACCGGTATACCTGCCTGTGGTGGGGTTATTGTTTGAATGTAGAATTTCAAAAAAAGGAAAAAAGTCTGAACATCACCCTTGACTTCCTAAGCTTCTGCAAGTTCAGTATGATCAAAACAGAGTTTGAAAGTTATATATCATGGAGTTGAAAAAAAAATCCTTAGAATTCTACTGAAAGGCTTTCACTGAAAAGCAAAATATACAAAACCTATATATAAAAAAGTTGCTTCTTTTCTTCTGCACATGACAACCACAGATCGGCATTAACAGTAAGCCTATTTTGTCATGTTCAAACTTTCAAAGTCACTCCCACACAATAGTAATTTGTAACACACATAGTCAGGATTAGGACAACATTTATTTCCCATGATATTTCAAATATCCACTACACTTCAGCCATTGTCATTTCTCAATGTTTGTAACAATGTCATTTCAAATTTTAGACATTGTTTTTGCATTGGAATTCAACTCACATCATCAGTCAATACACATCGCCAAGAAATGATTTGCAAACCCTTGTGTGTATTATATCATTACATGAGACGACAGCGCAAGTAGCATGAGTGTATGCATTCTGTCTTTGGTATTTCAATCTGTAGGCATTCTGTTATCAATTGTATTTTATACATTTATCTGTTACATCAAATCTTGTATTAACATATTTGCTTAATTTATTTTCAAGCTAATGTGGATTTGAATCATTGATCCTAAATTCATACTATCAAGTCAAACAACAGAGTGTCCCTGGTTGAGTCAGTTTTCCAGCAAAAAAATAGTTTTACTGTTACTGCACTGTACTTTCCAAGACACTATAAGGTGGCAATATTATTGTTTAACCGGCATGCATGCATTATTTCTATTTTCCCTTGCAATGCATTTTCCAGGTGAATGTCGTATGTTAAGCAGTGACTCTGTAGAAGTGTCACCATTACTTTGTCAAGCCATGCAGACTTTACAGGACAGACCAGTTCTCTTTAAGTAAGTGCAGATGAGGTTTGTTATTCCTTTAATGCAAGCTTCTTCACAATCAATGGTTCAAAATGGCCGTGTGGTCTGATGACACAGTGATTTATTGAAAATGCCAGAAGTATCATAGTTCTTTGAACATGAAGTTGATAGCTTTTCAAGGCTTTTCCACTTGCCATTCCATCTTGAAACACAAAACATATACCATATTACTGCTGCTCGTGTCCAATATCTCAGGGCAAATGTCCCATGTATATCGACATATTTGTTCCTGCTATAATTTAAAAGGTACTAAATGAACTATTACAATAATATCACTTTGCATGTGCAGGGAATAAGATTTGGTTTCTTGACAACATGAGTTTTAAAGGTCTGGTGAAATGCCCATGTTGCAAAATCACAGAAATACAGTTGATGGTCTATAAAACAGTTACATTCATTTCTTTTTTCGTTTAGCGCGCGTGATTATGAAATATGGCAAAAGAAAAATGCAATGTGGGCGTGTCCCCCGAGCCTCTCCAGTCGACTTTTTTCGGCTTTCCGAAGTTTGCCCGACGCCGTATCTCATAACGGGAATTAAAGTATTTCACACCTCCGTAAGCTCCCTACGGGGGGTAACTTCTAGGGTTTCCGCTTACATGATCAGTACAGTGTCCTCCTTCACTATGGGAGAACGTTGTTCTTTTGGTGCCTGTGACAGCGGCAAGAACATGAACGGCTCAACTGTAAACTTTTTCAAGTTCCCGTCAAGTGTTTAGTGTTTGAACCAGAATGTGCTTGTCTCTGCTGGTTCGTACGATCGGCCACGGTCCCTCGGCTGAGCCTGCCTCGCTACTCGCTACACAGAAGGTTGGGACCGCAATGCAAATCAACAGCATGAACACCAACACTGAACGTTGTGACTGCCATTAAAATGCACTTGTCTTCAACACCGAACGTCGGGAACGCAATGCAAATCGACAGTAACTTAAAACGTAAATGGGACCGTGATTAAAATGCACTATAACTACAAATCAGCTGCATGAACAGCAACACTGAATAGACTACCATTAAAACGAACACAAATACGGAACGTAGAGATCGCGATACAAATCATGGAGGTAGAGTCCTTCATGATACAAATCGACAGCAACACGGAACGCGTCGTTGGGACGGCAATTGAAGAACAACGGGGAATACCGGGCCACGAGGACCGCGATGCAAATCGGCCGCAACATGGAATGTTGAAGACTGTGATTAAAATGCACAACACAGAACATCGAGACCGCCATGTAAATCAACTGCAACACCGATCCTTGTTGCCTCGATTAAAATGCGTATGTCTGCTATGTATAGCAAAAGTTTCAATTCTCGCGAGCGAGCGTTCCTATGCCCGCTGTACACTAGACAAAATGACGTCAAATTTATCGCGAGGGCTCGATTGCGTGTGTCTAAGTTTCAATTCTCGCGAGAGCCATTTATGCATGCTGCACACTAGACTAAATGACGTCAAATCTCTCGCGAGACTTGGCTCGATTGCAAATACGTACGACGGAAAGAACGCAATAATACGGAAGTAGACACAGTTTTTGCGAATCGCCGAGAGAGAAGCGCAGATTAAACAAAAGACTAAAAAACCAACGTTTTTTCTTTATTTTCACCATATTTTTTAAACAAAATCAGTTTCGCCGCTGTGGCGAATTAGGATCGATTTTTTTTTCGCCACTTCGGATTTCGATTCGCATTGGCGAACGTGGCAAATGGGCAGCGCGAAGACTGGAGCCTGTTTTGTTAGCGGATACCGGGCAGAGATAAGGCGGCGTTGGACCGCTATTCGATGTAAATGAACACACCTGTGACGTCACAGACGGCCAACTATTAATCCCCGCTATGGGCGTGACCTGAGTGTCGCAAAATGACCCCATGAAAGCCGCGCATAGAAATATCAAAAAATTAACACTTGCGCGTACTTTTAGGTTGCAATTCTGTTGCGAGTGTAATAGTATTGACCCCCTGGAAGATATTCAGTCACACAACGGGACCATTTCACCAGAGTTTTAATGGATGTGGCATGTTTAATAAGTGCTAAATTCGACCATTCATGATTATGTCAAAATATTTTGATTTTTTATTCAGATCAAATACGGGGCATAAAGCATATCTCTAACATTGTCTGATTCTGTTTAAAAAAATTTTGATTTCTTTATAGTCAGATCAAATATGTTGCACAAAGTATTTCTTCAACATTATCTGATTCTGTTTAATAATTCCAGAGATAATGCATGTTCATGATAATCTATCACTCACATATGAATTCCAATTGCCAAGTGTCTCTTATGTATTAGTTTCCTGACAAAATATGTAACTTCACAATGAAAAGTTGGGGGGGGGGGGAGTCTTATTGATTCTGTACCTGTACACCAGTATATCTATTTGTGGAATAAGTCCAATTTATTTTGTCAACTATCACTTTTTCAGCCTGAATCTCTCATACGTGGATGCATATATGTTCTGCTTTCAGATACTCTCTTGATGAGTTTGGTACAGCTAGAAGAACAGCTGTTGTACGAGGTTTCATTGATGCACTAACACGGGGAGGTAATATTTCAGTCACTCAGCTAGTCAATCATTTTCATAAGTGCTTGGAAAAGTACAGGAATTCCTCAGATTCAAACTTTATGTATACTCATCTATACAATACATAAAGTGAGTATATGTACAAGAGTACAAGACCTTATTGCAACTACATTAAAGAGTAAATTCAGTTGTCTTTCTTAGCACAGAATAAATGATAAGTCAAACCAGACAACGGAACAGAGTAGAGCAATGTATTTCATTGCTCAAATTTTTTCACCACAGTCACATTTTCTAACTGTTGTTGAACACAGGTCCATCTGGTACACCAAGACCAATAGAATTGCATGCCCATGATCCTTTGCGCTATGTTGGAGATATGCTTGCTTGGCTTCATCAGGCTAGTGCTTCAGAAAAAGAACATTTGCAGAGTTTGGTCAAGTTGGTCTCAGAGAAAGGTAAGGCAGTTAGGCAGGCACTTTTTTAAAACCAAATACTTGATGCGCCATTCTGTACAGACAGGGTAATATGCACATTTTGTGATATAGTTATTGTGACCAACACAATTACATTGTGAGTAGTTTTCAAAAATGTTATCAAACAAGTGTGATTTCCATGTAACAATAGAAACTGTTCTGCAAGCTCAGTCTCTCAATAAATCCACAATAGTATTCAAGTGCAATATATAATATTATAGGGTTATTCACAAAATACGGCCCTGTATGGACTCGGGCTCACTGAGCCCGAGTCCATACAGGGCCGTATTTTGTGTATAACCCTATTATTGTACACCTCCCTCCATTAATCGTCCGTATAAACTAATTCTATGGTAAATTTTGAGGGATGCGGCACGCGCGATATGAGTTGAACGCGCGCGATCTACTGCTCCGTTGTACAACTCCCTTGCGTTGGCACGAAGCCAATTAATTTTGAGTGCAGTACAAGCAAACTTTGCTGAATGTTTTCAATTTAATTAGTTTTTAGCTCCGCTGTCAGCAACGCGGAGCTTATCAAATAGGTTGATTTTCCGTCGTCGTCCGTCGTCGTCCGTCGTCCGTCGTCCGTCGTCGTCGTCGTCGTCCGTCAACAATTGCCTTCTCCTCTGAAACTGCAAGTCCAATTGCTTTGAAATTTTATATGCAGTTCACTTGGGGTGACTACACTTAAGTTTGTTCAAGTCGTGGTGAAATTTGCATATTTGTATTTTTGGGGCAATTTTTGGTGTTTTTGGTAAAAAAATCTTCTTCTCTGAAACTGCTTGTCCGATTGCTTTTAAATTTGATTGCCGTTTACTGAGGGTGACTTCAGTCAGATTTGTTCAAATCGTGGTGAAATTTGCATATTTGTATTTTTAAGGCAATTTTTGTCATTTTTGGTAAAAAAATCTTTAAAAATCTTCTTCTTCAAAACTACAAGTCAGATAGCTTTGATATTTGGTACATATGTCCCTAGGGATGATCTATTTTAGATTTGTTCAAATTGTGCAGAAATATGCAAATTTGCATTTTTAAGGCAATTTTTGCCATTTTTGGTCAAAAAATGAATTTTTCAAAAAGTACTGGTCTGATAGTTTTGAAATTTGGTATACAGGTTCCTCTAGTTAAACTTAGTAATATGTATTGAATTTCTGATGAAATCTGTAATTTTGTATTTTTGGGGCAATTTTTGCCATTTTTGGTCAAAAAATGTGTATTTCCAAAACTGCTCATCTGATAGCTTTGAAATTTGGTATACAGGTTCCTACAGATGAACTTAATCATATTTATTGAAATTATGATGAAATCTGCAATTTTGTAATTTTGGGTTAATTTTTTCCATTTTTGGTCAAAAAATGTGTATTTCCAAAACTACTCATCTGATAGCTTTGAAATTTGGTATACAGGTTCCTACAGATGAACTTAATGATATTTATTGAATTTATGATGAAAGCTGCAATTTTGTAACTTTGGGGCAATTTTTGCCATTTTTGGTCAAAAAGTGTGTTTCTCAAAAAGTACTGTTCTGATAGCTTTGAAATTTGGTATACATGTTTCTACAGATGAGCTAAGTAATATATATTGAATTTCTGATGAAATCTGTAATTTTGTATTTTTGGGGCAATGTTGCCATTTTCGTCTGAAAGTTTCATTCTTAAAAAACTACTCATCAGATAGCTTTGGTTGACATGTTCTTAGGGATGATCCGATGTGATATATTCAAAGTATGATGAAATCTTCAATTGTGTATTTTTGCAGCTATTTTAGCCACTTTTTTCTGGCCACTACATTGAGCTATCAAAGATTTCCACCTTCTTCATCAACATGTGTCAAAAATACCGGTAGTTATTCTCTACATAAACACAGCGGAGCTATATCGGCCGCTAGGTCGCTTGTTTAAAATAAAAATCAATTGCATTTAGACTCAGTTTTGTGTTTAGCGTGTTTTAAACCTTATACTACGAACACATTTTGGTGGAAGTTGTTATTATGTCTGTAACTCAACATAAAATAGTTTGTTTACATCCGATAATCGCTAGGTCAAAGGTCAAACAGGCGCGTCGCGCGTCTCCCGTATTCGGAACTCCGCGTACTATACAAAATACGGAAAGTTATTGGACGGTCAAACTCCCATAGGTTACGGCAGTAGGTGTATAATAATATATCATACCAGTATATTGATGGCGCAAATACAGCGATCTGATTGGTCTAGACGCGATAACAACCATGGTATATTGGCGATATACCATGGCAGGCATGTGTGCGAGCTCTAAGCTTGAGTAAAAATCCGTTTTTGACATTCCACACCAGAATTTTAATATACAGTTATGATATAATAGCAATAAATCACATCCAGCGATGGTATACCACTCAATTTTGACCAGTTCACTTCATATATGAATAATTAGATTCATATACTTAAGTATGCCCTGGAATATATTTTGATATTTCAAGCTTTCACACGCCAATGTTGTCTTAAGGGGGCACTGCACCCAACACAGCATATTTTGCTCACAAATCACTTTTTTGCAAATATTTAATTTTAATTAATTTGTTAACAGAAGATCAAAATATTGGCTGGGTTCACCTTGTAGCTTGTCAAGCAGTTGAAAGTTGCCTGATAAAGAAGTTAATTTATGCAAATATATGCAAATCACCCAATTTCCTGGCTTCTTTTTCCTCCCGATTTCGAAAATTCCAAAGAATTTAACTCCAGTCTGGCTGGGTCAAATTTTCTAAAATTTTCACATTATGTACTTTAAATGCTATTTAACAAAACGACATTTTTGTTTGGCAATAAAGTTCTTACATTTTGAATAAGAGCCATTTTAATTTTGCCTATCATGATTTTAGTCAATTTTTTTGAGTGTCAGTTTTTAAACCCTTGCCATTTTAGAATGAGGATAGATAATACCAAATTAAATCGTTTTTTTCTACATATACTCTTCTTTCAAGTAAAATATTAAATTTCAGAAAATAGTGTCAAGTTTTCGACTTAAATTAATTTTTATCATTAATACCAAACTTGAGGTTTTTTACCCCAAATATACACCCACTTCATCCTTTGAGTGAACTACTGCTACCGTAATAAATTTTAGAGTCTCTGCTCTTTGAAAAATAATAGTATGAGGGGGTTTCCTTGTCATCTTTGATGAGCAATATTGCTTTGAAAAAAAACTGTGTTGGCAACATGCAGCTCCACCTTAAGTAGATCAACCCAGCTTCAGTGTATAATCAGTAAGTGTCCTTTATCATAGACAGAGTTTGTTAGAAATCTGAGAACCACAAGAGGATGTGTTTTTAATGATATGATCCAACAGTGTTTGTCAGAGTGGTTTTACAAGGAGTTTGTAGAGTTTTATTGAACATTGAAACGGAGATGTTTGTCAATAGAAAGGAATATATATGAAATAGTAACATACAACTGCTCTGAGTGTGTTGACTCCTATGTTGCACAACTCTGACGGCTATAGTTGGCAGTTTATTTTGCAATACCATAATGCATGTGTTTTCCTTAAAGTCATCGTTTCCATCTTTATGTCTTTGTATCATGTCATGATGTTCAGGACTAAACCAGTTGTGAGATGGAATAGGATAAATAAGGAAATATTGTGAATTTTGATTTTGTTATCATGCCAAATTTGAACACTACAAATGATAGTATGTATGTCAAAAACATGGTTTGTTAATGTATCATTTTCTTTAAAGTCAGTATTTTCTACAGCAGAATAACAAGTAGAAATATACCAGATTTTTTCACATGTCTGTTTCAGCTGGTAATCTACAACTTGAAGACATTATTGGTCACATAACTGAAGGTGTGTGTAGACCATTCAAGGTAAGATGATCTGTCATGACAAGACAATTCTTGTACTTTCATTGATTATATTGCAAACTATGATTGAATGCTTTATGACACAGTCATTCTGCAATATATCACCAGTAACACACACTCATCTATGTTGGCAGTGTTTTATGACACAGTCATTCTACAATATCTCAGCAGTAACACACAGTCATCTATGGTGGCAGTGTTTTATGACACAGTCATTCTACAATATCTCACTAGTAACACACAGTCATCTATGGTGGCAGTGTTTTATGACACAGTCATTTGAGGGGTGAACAGGTTAACAGCATGTAGCAGTATCAATTATTGAATTTTCGTAATTAGTCTTATTAGTCCCCACGGACACCGTCCGGGGGGACTTATAGGTTTGGTCATGTCCGTGCGTGCGTGCGTGCGTGCGTGTGTGCGTGCGTCCGTCCGTCCGTCCGTTCACGCAGATATCTCAGACATGCCCGGGTCAATTTCTTTCAAACTTTGCACAAGGATAGTACCCAACCCCATACAGATGCACGTCGATTTGTTTCACAATGCGATCAAATTTGGCCGTGTTAGAGGACTTTTTAGTTTACACCACCATAGACTACCATGTATTAGTCAGCTGTCCATAGAATCCCATGTATAAGGCCAAGTAAAATAAAAATTTTGTTTCTCATCGTATTCATATTGCAAAAAGGATTCAGTGACACAGTTTTTAGTCCCCACGGATGAAGTCCAGGGGCCTTATAGGGTCATGTCCCTCCATTCACGCAGATATGTCAGATATTTTGACAAAATGTCAGTTGACCTTGGTGACCTTTGACCTCAAATATACATATTTGTCCATAACTCAGTAATCACAAGTGCTACACCCTTCATATATGGTATGATGGGACACCTTATGACGCCACATATTGTACCTCATTAATTATGTGCATATCTAATTTTGCGCGAGCCAATAGAGCTAGAGGTCTGATTTTTGGTATATAGGGATAACTTAGCAATACAATTTTTTTGACAAAATGTCACGTGACTTCGGTGACCTTTGACCTCAAATATACATATTTGTCCATAACTCAGTAACCACAAGTGCTACATCCTTCATATATGGTATGATGGGAGACCTGATGACGCCACATATTGTACCTCATTAATTATGCACATATCTAATTTTGAGCGAGCCAATAGAGCTAGAGGTCTGATTTTTGGTATATAGGGATAACTATAGGATAGAAATTTTTTGACCAAATGTCATGTGACCTCGATGACTTTTTACCTAAAATATACGTTTATGTCATTAAATAAGTAACCACAAGTGCTATGTCCTTTATATTTAGTAGGATGAAACACCTTATGACAACACATGCTTTGCTTCATTAATTATGCACATATCTAATTCTGGGCAAGCGAATAGAGCTAGAGGTCTGATTTTTGGCATATAGCAATACAATTTTTTTTTCAGAATGTCATGTGACCTCGATGACCTTTGACCTTGATTATACATATATATGCATAACTCAGTAACCATAAGTTCTATACCCTCCAATCATGATGTCACATCTTGTACCTCATTTATTATGCGCAATGTATTTCTTGGCTGGCCAATACAGCTAGAGGTCTGATCTTTTTTCCCGATTTAGAACCATAACTTAGACATGCCTCATGTGTTTCAAATTGGGAACAACGACATAGACCTATGTGCCCATAGATCTCAACATATACACTCCAGTGATACTTCTTAATGACCACATTTCCCTGCCCCATCAAGACTAATACTCCTTTATAAGTGGGGACTATGTCATTGTCAATGACTTGTATGTCAAGAAATACTGCATCAAATTTCATGAAACTTGGTACAGATGTTAAGATCACATTGCTTTAACAGTGTAAAAGACATTTATCAGTGTCAAGTTAATTAATTTGTAATTGCATATGTAATGAACTTTCCTAATTAGAGTGATATGTCCACAAATACTGTGTTGAATTTGATGAAACTTGGTACAGATTTTGATCTCATAGTGTTGTAAATACAAATCAATGACACTTAGTGATATCATTTACATGTATAAATTAATTGCTTGTTTGCATTTACATGATGGATTTTTGTTTTTAGGCTGAATATTCAGTGTTAGGATAGGATGCAAAAATGTTTGGGAGCATCCTGTTGATTAAGTACTAATTGATTCATTTTAATGACCTTTTGTAATTAGTATGGTGGCTTACATTGGTGATGACCTAATGACCTTTTGTAATTAGTATGGTGGCTTACATTGGTTTTATGTTTTTTTGGCCATTAAGCCCCATCTGTATCATAGTATTTTTAATCACAGACCTAATTAATGAAGAGGACGCTTTCCTCTCAGAGGATTTGTAATTAAAATACCCATTTAAGAAGTGGGGACTGTGTCATTGTCAATGACTTATTTTGTAACTTTTTGTGAATATTTTGTAACCTTTTTATGTAACTTCATGATTTTACCATAATAATTGTAACCAGTAACTGTCACATCATTATGGCCACATACAACCTTCTATCTATTTCAATCTTCCTACCTGAATGTCTCAATGAGAATACATCGTTAATAATATAGGTGTAGCAGATAGAAACCATCTGGCCAATTACATCATTTTTAGCTACTATAGACTATAGTCTATAGAAGCTATTGGGATGGGTATCCGTCCGGCGTCCGTCGTCAGTCTGTATGTATGTATGTATGTATGTCCGTGTTGTGAGGCGTCCGTCCACTCAAATATCTTGAGAACCGCAGTACTTACTGATTTGATATTTGTTGTGTAGATGAAAAATATGATTTGAGAAACTATTTTTTTTAATTTTTGATATTGTTGAAAATAGGCAAATTAATGCCAAAAAAGGTGTTTTTGGAAAAAAATCTTCTTCTTCATAACCGCTGGTCAGACAGCTTTGTTATTGGTATACAGGTCCCTAGGGGTAACCCAACTTAGATTTCTTCAAATTGTGATGAAATATGCAAATGTGTTTTTTTAAGGAATTTTTTTTGTCATTTTGGTCAAAATTTGACTTACATTGTATGTAATTCTTGTACTGTATAAACCCTATCAATTCACCCAGAAAAAATAATTAATATGATTTTAAATAATTGAATTAATTAGGAAATCATCAAAGCCAAAATAATTTTAGTGTAGAATTATCAGAAAGTTCAACTTTTTTGATAATTCATAGTGAAATGTTACCATCTTGGAAGATTAAACATGTAAAGGCAACTTTCCTGAATCCCAACTTTGACATATTCTGAACCGTTATTTATTGTGCCCTGTATGTTATCTAAAAGAAATTGCTCAAAATAGTCAATAGAGATAGAGATAGAGATAGAGATAGAGAAAGTTCTAATTTCCATTTATGGTTGACTTGGTAAGGATAAAATAAAATTACTTTTTAAGGAAAAAAATAGAGTGGTCAATTAAAAGAGTGGTCAAAGTGATAGGGTTTTTATGGTAAAGCCCAGTGGGCTGTAAGATTCCTCATGTGCTATTTATAGCAATTATGCAATCTGTGTAAACAGTGCAATGAAAGTTACATGATTCCTTATAATGCTTTTGATGACCTTGAACTTCTTAAGTTTCAAACATTTGTCTCTTCAGTGTGCTTTCTCTGAGTATGTACAGTCTCAACTTATTCAACAGAAAAAAATACAATGTTAATCAAAGATATCCACCTTCTTCATCAGTACATGTGTCACAAAAGTTATTCTCTACATAACACAGCAGAGCTCTGTCAACTGTTGAGTTGCTTGTTCTTTCAAAACCGCTGGTCAGACAGCTTTAATATTTGGTGTACAAGTCCCTAGGATGACCTAAGTGAGATAATTTCATACAGTCAGGAAATACTTAATTTTGTATCCATGTCTATAGTAGCTTCAGGGACTTTGGCCCTATGTTTACTGATTTGCATGAAATATGACCCTGGGAAAGTCTGCTTTGATTACATAGTGCAAAGTACCTTTACAGAAAGCCACTAGCTCATTTTCTATTGCCATGTGCCACAAATTTTATTTATTTAATCTTTTCAACCATCATGCTATACGATTATTGCAAGTATTGGTACAATCGTAGATTCAAGCATTGTATGTCTTGCTTGAAATTACAGAAAGTATAGTGTTTCAAAATGTGTTCAGAAAAATATTAAAGCTACAGAAAATATTGACATATAAAATCTGTCCATACAAAGTATATATACACATACTACTATTATGTGAATCTTAAAACTTATTATTCAAGCATTTTAGTCATGTGGCAATGGTTGTCATGAATAAGAGTGTATTTTGTACAATTTTTACAGGTCCGTGTGGAGCAAGTTTTAGTATCAGAACCAGGTCCTGTAGTTTTATACAAATTAGCCAACCTGTTGAAGTTTTATCACAGTATTATCGGGTAAGTACCAGACATGTACAAGTATTTCTCCTATTTGTCAATTTATACAGATTTTTTAGCTCACATTTAGTATACCAATGTGAGGTAATCGTATAAGCTGAATCAGTTCATTTGCATCCGATTTGCATGTCTGTATGTATGTATGTATGTATGTATGTATGTATGTCTGTCCACATCAAAAACACCTAAACCGCAGCACCTACTGTCTCAGTATTTGGTGTACAGGTGCACCTAGGGGTGTAGATGTGAATTTGTTCAAATGAACTTGTCAGTGTCAAAAATATGCAAATTAGGGAAAAAAAGGAAAAACCCTGCAAATTGCTAAAACTCTGTAACCGTTGGTCAGATAGGGTTGAAACTTTGTGTGCAGGTTTCTTTAGGTATTCTAAATTAGGTGTTTAAAATTTTGGATGAAATTTGCATGTTTCTATTTTTGGGGTAATTTTTTCAGTTTTTAGTCAAAAAATGTTTTTCTCTGAAACCACTCATCTGATTGCTTTGAAAGTTGGTATACATGTTCCTCAGGATGACCTCAGTCAAGTGTATACAAATTGAATTGAAATTTTCATATTTGTAATTTTGGGGCAATTTTCCGATTTTTTGGTCAAAAATGTATTTATTCAAAAACTACTTATCTGATAGCTTTGATATTTGGTATACAGGTTCCTAAGGTTGATCAAAATCAGTTTTATGAATATCGTGAAGATATCTCGAATTTAGTATTTTTGCTGAATTTTTTGGTTAATTTTCTCAATCTAAGTAAAATTTCTTCTTCTCTGAAACCGCTAGCCCAATTGCTTTTAAATTTGGATTGGGTGTTTGCAAGGGTGTTACCCTTCTAATTGTTGAAATTACAACAAAATTGGAAATATTACTGTTTTGGAGCAATTTTTGTCATTTTTGGTCAAAAAATTTTAAAAAATATTTACTTTTTAAAAGCCCCTGGACAGACAGCTTTTTAGCTCCGCTGTCAGAGACGCGGAGCTTATCCGATAGGCTGATTGTCCGTCGTCGTCCGTCCGTCCGTCCGTCAACAATGGTCTTCTTCTCTGAAACCGCAAGTCAGATTTCTTTGAAATTTGGTATGGAGGTTCATAGGAGTGACCTCACTCAAGTTTGTTCAAATTGTGGTGAAATTTGCATAATTGTATTTTTGGGGCAATTTTTCCTGTTTTTGGTCAAGAAATCTTCTTCTCTGAAACTTCAAGTCAGATTATTAGCTACTATAGACTATAGTGTAGAAGCTATTTGGATGGGTATCCGTCCGGCGTCCGTCGTCAGTCTGTATGTATGTATGTATGTATGTATGTATGTATGTATGTATGTATGTATGTCCGTTGTGAGGCGTCCGTCCACTCAAATATCTTGAGAACCGCAGTACTTACTGATTTGATATTTGTTGTGTAGATGAAAAATATGATTTTGAGAAACTATTTTATGTAATTTTTTGATATTGTTGAAAATAGGCAAATTAATGCCAAAAAAGGTGTTTTTGGTAAAAAATCTTCTTCTTCATAACCGCTGGTCAGACAGCTTTGTTATTTGGTATACAGGTCCCTAGGGATTACCAACTTAGATTTGTTAAAATTGTGATGAAATATGCAAATGTGTATTTTTAAGGAATTTTTTTGTCATTTTTGGTCAAAATTTGACTTACATTGTATGTAATTCTTGTACTGTATAAACCCTATCATTCACCCAGAAAAATAATTAATATGATTTTAAATAATTGAATTAACTAGGAAATCATCAAAGCCAAAATAATTTAGTGTGGAATTATCAGAAAGTTCAACTTTTTTGACAGTTCATAGTGAAATGCTTACCATCTTGGAGGATTAAAACATGTTTAGGCAACTTTCCTGAATCCCAACTTTGATATATTCTGAACCACCATTTATGTTATCTAAAAGAAATTGCTCATAATAGTTTGTCATGATAGGGTGGTCAAATAAATAGAGATTGAGAAAGTTCTAATTTCCATTTATGGTTGACTTGGTAAGGATAAAATAAGATTACCTTTTGAGGAAAAAATAGAGTGGTCAATTAAAAGAGTGGTCAAAGTGATAGGGTTTTTATGGTAAAGCTGGGCTGTAAGATTCCTCATGTGCTATTTATAGCAATTATGCAATCTGTGTAAACAGTGCAATGAAAGTGTAATGTGATTCCTTATAATGCTTTTGATGACCTTGAACTTCTTAAGTTTCAAACATTTGTCTCTTCTGTGCGCTTTCTCTGAGTACCTACAGTCTCAACTTATTCAACAGAACTTACTTACAATGTTAATTTGAAAGTTAAAATGTGCTTGGTTAATAGGATGGAAATACTGATATTAAAAGATAACCAGCTCAAGATTCTTTATAACCTGACAGATATGCTGTTTTTTTATGACGTAAATCTTGATTTAAGCAAGTCTTGTTTACTTTAATTAGAATGTAATTAACTCTCGTTTATTTGCTATTATAGACTAATATAGTCTGATGAAATATGCAAATCTGTATTTTTACGGAATTTTTTTTCCATTTTTGGTCAGGCCATCCTGAAATGAGCTATCAAAGATATCCACCTTCTTCATCAATACATGTGTCACAAAAGGTTATTCTGTACATAACACAGCAGAGCTCTGTCAACTGTTGAGTCGCTTGTTTTTTCAAAACCGCTGGTCAGACAGCTTTAATATTTGGTTTTAATACATGTCCCTAGGATGACCTTAGTGAGATAATTTTATACAGTCAGGAAATACGTAATTTTGTATCCATGTCTATAGTAGCTTCAGGGACTTTGGCCCTATGTTTTTGAAACTTGGTATAGAGGTTCCTAGAGGTAACCTCAGTCAAGTTTGTTCAAATTGTGGTGAAATTTGCATAATTGTATTTTTGGGGCAATTTTTCCTGTTTTTGGTAAAAAAATCATCTTCTCTGAAAGCGCACGTCGGATTGATTTAAAACTTGGTATTGAGGTTCCTAGGGGTGATCTCCATCAGATTTGTTCAAATTGTGGTGAAATTTGCAGAATTTCTTTTTGTCAAATTTTGCTGTTTTTTGGTCAAAAAATTATAGTTTCTAAATTTCTTATATAGGCCTAAATGCTTTCAGTTTTATTATATGCAGCTTTCTATTTGACCTTAATTTTGTTCATTGAAATTATGGTAACATTTATATTGTATGAATTTTCGTGCACATATTGCTGTAAATCATTTTTCACCATTCTTCGCTTCTATGTCAACAACAAACCTAATACGCTGATAATTACTGCCAAATTTACATATTTACTACGTTTTGCTATTATTACAATAATTTAAACAAAATCATTTTTGCCCAGTTCAAGTTCAATATCTCAAACACTTTTGTCATTTTTTCCCTCATTGTCATCCACTTAACTATCACAGCGGAGCTATATCGGCCGCTAGGTCGCTTGTATATTTGGTGTACAGATGTCCAGGGATGACAATAGTTAGATATGTGGAAATTGTCCTGAAATATACAAATTTGTATTTTTTATAAGACAATTTTGTCATTTTTGGTCAAGAAAACGTGTTCTCAAAATTACTTGTCTGATAGCTTTGTAATTTGCTACAAAAGTCCCGAGGGATGTTATTCGATAGATTTTCTGCTCAAAGTGTTGGGAAACCCCCAAATTTTTATATTTTAGGTAATTTTCTCAGTTTGTGACCTGTAATGACCTACACCAACCCAGGATATGTTGTGAGACAGTTTCAAAGGCTGTGAACATAATTTTGTCATATTTGGTATCAATTTGTTGTAAAATTTGATCCAGACAAAGCAGAGTTAAATTTTTTTAATTGCGAACCAATTTTTGCAACTTTTGCATGTAAGACACACAAGAACTGATGAGAAATTTGGATCCAGGATAATTCCAGATGTCGTATTCTCACATTCCTGGCTGCTGGGAGTGCGGGATCGAGAGTGTGGGAAAAATCGATCCCACACTCTCAGAAACCGTCCCACACTCTGCAGTAAATATTACACGACCTCTGATTGGATGATAAGCAGTCTGTTTTGTTCCACGCGCAAAATGTTATCCAATGGCATGACGAGTAACACACGGACTAGAACTACAAAGTAAGCAGGTCAAAGTACAGCGGCAGACGACAGAGTTGTCACGATTTTTGATAATATTGTACGTGTCCAATATGAATTTAACGCATTTTGTGGTCATGTGAGAAAAAGAATCTCACACACCAAGGACCTGGGATCAGATTTCTCACACTCGTTGGGGATATTTTGTCTCACACGAGCCGCAGGCGAGTGTGAGACAAAATATCCCCAACTCGTGTGAGAAATCTGATCCCAGGTCCTTGGGGGTGTGAGATTCTATTAATCACCCCCCACCAGTGGAAGGCATTTCATTATCTGCAACTAATTTAAGTGCTGTTTACATTGAATGAAAGCTCTCATAGCATTAATTAAAACATCCCCAAGGTTGTAAATATATTTCCTGCCAGCTGGTCTTATGTAAACATGGTCTACCAAGGGGTGGAACATTTGATATTCAGGAGGGGGTAGGGTCTAGAAGATTGATGAGAAGCATAACTTTTTTACCAGATCCCTTGTACATTTTTTCCCACTTTATTTTTTCCCCACTCTCCCACCTTTTCTTTTTGTCAAGCCTATTCTCGCTACTTTTTGACATTTGCTTATGTATGTAGTATCTGCTTGTCCCATTGCTATAGAAGTTGATATGCATGTTCCTCAAGATGACCTCCAGTGCCTAAGTTGCAGACCTTATTTGCTTTTGTCATTCTTGTTTTTCTGGTTTAAATATTTCTTGATTTTACCAATTCAAACCGAATGTGAGCACACTGTCCTTGACGGTATTTTTCAACGATGGAATCAAGTAACAAGATGGAGACATTCATTCTTGTCATTTACAAGTTATTCAATTCTCGGCACACAGTCCATGTAGCCGACAATGAGATGCAAATGATATGCGGTAAAGGTCTCCTCCACTAACTTTCAGCTGGTTGCTCACTTTCTACTATTTTTATAGTATTTTATACAAAGGCACAGACTTATTCTACCTTCAACTTAAAACTGATAGTGATTTTGTAGCTCATTCTTTACTATTTTTCATAGTTTTTGGTAGTCGGTAACAGACACTTCGTGTTCGTGTCGGCTACATGGACGATCTGCCCAATTCTCACTAAACAACTCAGTGGGTTGTTGAGTGATAGCTGATAAGAGTGACCATAAGTATATGTATTTGATGGAAAAGTTTATCATTACAGAAATCATAATGAAGACTGAGGTATAGTATATAAGTTGGAAATTGAAGCCCTTATCATTGTTGTTGGTTGTATCAACATTTGGTTTCCCTCTATCACATCAATCTTTATCTACTCACAACATGCATTGATCCTGGCCTAGGGCTACATGTATAGTTACCTTATTCACCTTAAATCTCAAATAATGTGACCTTATCAACTCTGTGGAATCTTTCATCACCAATGAGCCTGTACAAATCCATCACCCAAATTAGTCTGTTTAAATTTATGGTTTTGGACCCTCTATTGCCACAGTACTATAAAACAATTTAGACTGCAATCAAGAAGTATTAACTGGATAATCAATATTGAAATATTGGACCTTGAGATACCAGATAACCAATATTGCAATATTGCACCTTGAGATAGTCCACATAACCAATATTGCACCTTGAGACTGGTATGTTATTGTGTGTTGATCCATTTAGCTGGCAAAGCAAATCAAATTCTTTATCTTTATCTGTTTCATTGATATAATATGATTGCCAGGATTTCTTGTACACTTGTCATTTTAAACACCTGTGCATGTCTCCTTGGTTCATGACTTTTAGCATGTCTCATGTAAACAAAATCACAAATCAGATTCACAAATCAGACTCAATGAACTGAAGCAAATTTCTTCTATACACAGAACAGCTCGATCCATATTTCAAAATTCTGACAACATAGTTTTGATATTCATAATTTTCTGATTTCCCATTGTGAATATTGAGAAGATAAACCTCCTTTTCCGCAGAGGAGATAGCAATTTTGTAATTTTGTCAACATAGATTTTTGACAGCCACACAAATATTTTCAAGGAAATTAAACGGCAAAAGAAAGGGCGTTGATTTTGTGACGAAGGAAATTTGCATGTCTGACAGGTGTTTTGATGAGGCCATCTTTGTTGCTGATAACTTCACCTTGAAAAGTGTACAATTTTTTATAGCACCTTCAAACATTGACTTCTTATTTAATTTACTCTTGACTTTTAACCATAATCAATAATTTTGGAACCTAGTTATAACAAATAGTCCTGAAATTAAATTCTTAGTTACAAATAGTTAAGAAATTGATAAAATTGAAGAAGCCTGTAGCAAACAATGTCTGAGTGCACAAATCAAGGGGAATTGTGGGTAGCCTCACTGAGGGATGGATGGCTTTCTAATGATCTGAAACAGTTACAGGCTATTCACAACAAATCTTTCATGAACTTACACAAGCTGTAAGACAAAAAGACGCCCATGACTTTGATGACATTTTTAGATGATTCCATTTAAGACCTTGTGGTGCCAAAACTATACACAAGCCACTACTTTTGTTACTGTTTTTGGATTACTTATTATTATTTTTGCTGTAAACATCCACTTACAAATATATTGTCTGCTTGTTTTTCAATACCATTCACTATTTATCATATTCAATAAATTTTATTTGCATTTCACATACGTGTCTCCTGTCACATTTCTTCCTTATCTATTTAACATTTTAATATGCCAATAGCAGCAAACATCAAGTTTCAGCATCTTTGGCACAAAAATGGGTTAATATTTCACGTTGTGAAAAATGGCTTTCAGCTTCACTGCAAATTAACTCATTGGTCATTCTTGATCACAGAGACTTATATAGTTTGTAAATGTCGCAAATAAGCCATATATGCCAGTTGTGTCCCCAGTGCTATTGGCACTATTTTTGATTTCCCAAGCCCATAAAGAACATTGCTGTGTGATGCCCTTTATTTCTTCAATATTCTTTTGTATTTGCAGACAACTGTTGAATTCTGATGCAGTACTTCTGAGTACAATATCTGAAGTGCATGAATTATGTCATAGAATGTTTTACAATTCTCTCAATTGTCATGCTCAGAGACTGATGGAAAAGGTAATTGTTTTGCTACTTGTTCATTTTACACCACAGTAGTCACAGTGTCTATATCCTGAGTTGATATATTTTTAGAATTCTATATTACCAGTGTATTGATGTGATATCTTCAAACACAACTCTTGTTTTCTAAGATTTTTCATACCCTGTATCATTAGCATGCTGCAACTGATAGCTTAAATAAAGGTGAAATGAAAACATAATTTTCAAATTTTCAAAAACTATAATACCATTTTGCTTATCCTATCTCACATATGCTTATATAAATGAAAAAATTGTCAGCGATGCGAAAAATTAGTCACAATTCTCGAAAAAGTAGTTGGGTGTCAGCCCCGCTCACAAAACGCAATTTGACATACCCGCAAACGTCCATACTTCTGGTTCTGTGGTCAGTGACGTCATGTGAGTCAAACACAAGTGGCGTGCTTGCTATTCATTGCTGTGGTTCCATAGCCCTGTCACTCTTTGGCTGGTTGTGTTGGGGGAGTGGGGGCCCCAACACAACCAGCCAGGGATTGGAGGGCAATAACTGTACAGGGTCAGGAGCAAGCTTTTTTAGCTTCCCTACAGACCCCCCCCCCCCCCCCCCCCCCCCCCCCCCGACAAAGAAAAAGGAAGTCCGGAGAAACTATTGGCAGCTGAGTCAATACTCAAGGCTGTGCATGTGTTCGGTGCACTTTGAAGACTTTTGTCGTTTTTGTCGTTTCTCTGAGCATCATAGCATCAATTGGATTACAAAAAAGTCATTCCGCCAGAAGCCGGATGCTATTTCAACACTTTTTAGCTCATATTTGGTATGTATATAAATACCAAAAAGAGCTTATGTGATGAGTCGGTGGCGTCTGTATGTCTTTATGTCTGTATGTGGGTATGTATGTGCGGATGTATGTCCATCACATGCAAAGGCTCCCATACCGCCAAAGCTACCATCTCAGTATTTGGTGTACATGTAGATGCAAGGGTTGAGATGTGAGTTGTTCAAATGAACATGTCAGTGTCAAAAATATGCAAATGAGGTAAGAAAAAGGGGAAATCCTGCAAATGTGCAGGAGTGGTGGCATGCCAGTGACTGACCTTGAGTCATTTCCTGTCATTGTTTATGAACTGTTACATATTAACAGACCTGCTCCACAGTACTAGAGATTTCCCATAATACATCATGATTTGTACCAGCGTAGATTCCCCTGTGAAGTCTACCATGTCTCCCATGTGTAGACAAATTCCTGGACTAGTTGTAAAAATTCTGAAAACGTACTTTTAAAACACCTTTCTTCTCAATTCCCATTTTAAAGGATTAAGAAAATTGTGCTTGATTGAGAGAAGAGAAAGGATATTTGTAAATTTTCCTCAGCCATACAGAATAAAGTGATGGAAAATAGGGAGACTAGTTGCACCTGTTTTATGAAACAAAATGGATTTTTTCCAAATAGAAAAGACTAAAGAAATTTACATGCTAACTTTTTTCAGACAATGACCCCTTCAGTTTGCCATAACTTGCTTCCCAAAACTGTGACATTTGTAGTACCTGCAGAATGTGACATTTATGATTAATTGACGGTTTCTTTGAAATTTATTCTACAATATTTTAACGTACTTTTAATAAATATAATTAATCAATTATCTAGAGACTTCACATTATTGCTTTTATACAGAACTGAAAAAGTTATAAGAAAACTAACGTCGTTCGTACAAATCAAACAGCATTGTGGGTAATTTATTGTACTGTGTGCTCAAACTAAGAGGGACTAGCTGTGTTGAAACATTCTCTGTTATGCATGCTGCTAAAGTTGACCTCCAGTACCTAAAGTTTCAGACCTTATTTACTTTTGTCATTCTTGTTTTTCTGGTTTAAATATTTCTTGTTGTTTTTCTGGTTGTACTGTGCAGAAATCATTGTCATAACATCAACGTAGAATTTTCCTGCACTGAACAGATAGAAACAACACTTATTGTTGATCTTTGGTACCCATACTGGTATGTACCAATTCTGATCAAATGTGAGCGACACCGTATAATTGCAGTGTTTTTTATTACCACAATACTGTGAAAACCATTTGAAGGCTCCTCGTCAGGCAAGTACTCCAGCTAGATCGGAGAGGTGTACATATACGATATTGAACGACTGGTTTGGATACTTCAGTGATATCGATCGTCAGCCAGCATCGCTGGTAGTAAAGATTTTCCAGCATTAGGTACCTGGTGCTTCAACGCACAAGTACGGGGTGTCGTAGCCTCGACACCATAGCGAATGGTATTCTGTAATTTCTGATCATCATGTGCACGTGTGTACAGAGTCATTTACAGAGTTTTGTGCCTTTTATTTTCAAACCTAGTCTTTCATGTTATTGAATTAATAGAAAAAAATGAAATATTGAGAGTATTAGGCCAGAATACCGTTGTTCTCTAGCAAAGTTTTCAAGGTCTGAATAGTCTGAACCGTTCTCACTGTTACTGAGCGACATTTTATTTGACTCACATGACGTCACTAAACGCCCTCTGGTAGCAAATTTGAGAAATCGACTGACCAGGGTAATTTTTTGGAATTTTTTTTCTTTTCATTTCACCTTTAATTCCACACTTGACAATTTTAGCAAGTTTAATGCAATGATACTTTCTCTATATATACTTCAGAGAGATGTTGAAACAACAATTCAGAATTAAAAGTCAACATCCTTCATGTGACTTGTGCATTGATAATATCATATTGAATTATTTATATTTTTGAATGTCAAGTATATGTCTTTATTCAAAATTTGTGTGGGAATATATCGATCAAACCGAAGAAAGGTATCTCACTCATTTAGTCAAGTTTAAATTTTCAGCAACTATAATCAATGTTTATAGATAAAATAGAGAGTTACGGTTATGACAACAGTGAACTTTAGATATTGAATTGTAATGATTGTCTAGTGTAATTCTCACATCAAATCATGAAGATAAACATTCCAGGATCCAGTCATGAAATTACTCAACAAGAGTTAAGTTGCCTCAGGGCCAGATACAAACCTTGACTTTCATACAGTCAACTGACCAATATTTATGCTATCCTGACATGTTTTTGCTCCAAGTGGCAACTTGTGATCCAATCTCTTCATGGCATTGATCAGTACCTCTTACTGCAATGTCTTGAAGTAAATCATAACACAGCTGTTATACTAGTTTCACTGTGTCTATTGTATGCTGGAATGCAGAGACAAAGACTTTTTACAGTTTTAATGGTCATTACTATGGTCTACTAAGAACTTTGTTCAAAGGTATTCCTTAAAATGTGATTGCCAGGATGTCATCTTTAACATAGTAAAAGTACATGCAGCTGTGGAGATATAGACATTATAAACACTAAGGTCCAGTGTTAGACCAACCTCCTTAATCTACAAAGGTTAGGCATGAACTTATACTTGATCCGAATTTTGATCTTTTTTGATTATTTTTAGGTAGAGCTTCCACCGGCAGACCTTGGACCAACTCAATCCTTGAACCAAACACTGTCATTATTAAGACAAGTTTTAGCATCCCATGATTCATCAGTTGTACCTCTTGATGCCAGACAAGATGATTTTGCCAAGGTAATCTCCACAATTCAGCTGTGCAAAATTTAAAGGGACATATGAGCTGTAACTTATGGCAAGTTTTTCAGTATTCTGCTTCTGTATATCAACTACCGTGTCTGACCCTAATCCGTTTGTCATGCTGAAATTTAGAGTATTCTTTTTGTCAACACACCTTGTATGTATGTAGTGATCATTGTTTATTGTTTACAAATGAATTCTAGTCCTGACTTGAATATAATTTTCAACAATAACAATGTAGATTATACTCATATAGGTTGTGTTGATATGCTAAATATTTGGCATTAAATTACAGTGTAGGGATTCAATGCAGAAAGTGTAGGGAAACCACAGAACAAAAGTTTTAAAAAATGCCAAAAGATACAGCTTATGGAGCTTTAAGTTACTGTTGCTATGCAAATCTATTGCACACTTGTGTTCTCACACCCTCAGTGTACCAGAGATGTGAGAAGGGTAGTTTTCCTCTTGGAAAATATTAGGATACAGGTTTATCTTCGTTTAGGCATGTAGCGTTTTGGATATTAAAGCGTAGTTTTATGCTAACATAGCACAATATTATCCACAGCATGCATGGGATGTACATATCATAAAATATTATAATTTCACAGTTGTGACCAAGCATGAAAGTAGTGATAATCAAAATTACTAAAAGCTAATAATTTCCCAGCCAGCGGTATCTATAAACTGTCCAACATTCACAAAATTTCCCATGTCAGACAAGTACATGCTGTATTCAGTTGCTAGTGTTGAACACATGCAGTTGAAATTACATTATAATTGGTGTGTATTCTCCATACCATGTACCAGGTATTATCATGTGTGTTGGATCCATTACTTCAGATGTCTGCAGTGTCAGCCAGTAAATTAAACCCAGCAGATATGGCAGTCTACATGGTGAATTGTATCTATGCCATGCAGTCCACACTAGCACTCTATGAATTCACAGATCAAAGATTAGAGATGCTAGAGGGCCAAGTAAGTATCTCAATTACAAGAGGGAAACATGAATTATTAAAAGGCTTTGGGGAAGCACAACTACAGGTGATTACAGTCTTGGAAATAATTCCTCCTTCCTTGCCACATTAGTATTGGGAAGTTGGCATTCTGATATAGGAGAGTTCTCAGCTCATCGACTAAATTTCCTTTCCGTTATTACGTGCATCTTTCTATAACAAATCAACCTCACAGCATGGCGCTATTCAAATATAATATTTATTACTGGTGTTTTCACATGCCTGTTTTATGTGTTTCAGATTGAAGCCCATTTAGACACCATCATAAATGAGCAAGCATCATTTGTATTGTCCAGGGCAGGTTTAGCTCACATCTATAGTATTATTCAGAGACATCAACCACAGGAAGTAAGTAGTACATTTATTCAAGGTCAATTGCAGTCTTCAAGGTCAATTCCAGTCTTCAAGAAACCATTTCTCTGTACATTTATCAAGAATTAAGAGAAATTGTGCGTTGAGAAAGAAATCAAGATGAGAAGATCAGAAAACATGTCTTTCCTGAAATTCCACTGAGTTTGGCTCCTTTCCTGAAATTCCTCTAAGTTTATCTAAGCTTAGCTTATTTCCTGATTCCACTTATCTTGGCTTCTTTCCTAAAATTCTGCTAAGCTTGGTTTATTTCCTGAAATTTCGCTGAGCTTTGCTTCTTTCCTGAAATAATACCAAGCTGGGCGTCTTTCCTGAAATTCCACCAAGCTGGGCTCCTTTCCTGAAGTTTGTTAACCTGGGCTTCTTTCCTAAAATTCTACCAAGTTTGGCTTCTTTCCTGAAATTCTGCCAAGCTAGGCTTCTTTCCTAAAATTCCACCAAGTTTTGTTTCTTTCCTGAAATTGCCCGTCCCTTGGGTTTCTAAGGTAGAAGGTTCATCTTCATGTTTGAATCAGCAGATTTCAAAACGATATAAATCAAAAATCAGCAGATTTCAAAATGTTATAAATCAAAAATCAGCAGATTTCAAAATGTTATAAATCAAAAATCAGCAGATTCCAAAATGTTATAAATCAAAAATCAGCAGATTTCAAAATGTTATAAATCAAAAATCAGCAGATTTCAAAATGTTATAAATCAAAAATCAGCAGATTTCAAAACGATATAAATCAAAAATCAGCAGATTCCAAAATGTTATAAATCAAAATCAGCAGATTTCAAAACGATATAAATCAAAAATCAGCAGATTTCAAAATGTTATAAATCAAAAATCAGCAGATTTCAAAATGTTATAAATCAAAAATCAGCAGATTTCAAAACGATATAAATCAAAAATCAGCAGATTTCAAAACGATATAAATCAAAAATCAGCAGATTTCAAAATGTTATAAATCAAAAATCAGCAGATTTCAAAATGATATAAATCAAAAATCAGCAGATTTCAAAATGATATAAATCAAAAATCAGCAGATTTCAAAATGATATAAATCAAAAATCAGCAGATTTCAAAATGATATAAATCAAAAATCAGCAGATTTCAAAATGACATAAATCAAAAATCAGCCATGCCTTTGTGAACAACCATTGTAGAGAGTAACATTTGTTTCAAATTATTCCACTTTCAGGGTCCATTGTCATCCATTCATGGAATGGACTGTAATTCACTAAAATCAGCTGTGGTAAGTTAGTTGACAGACACAATATTTTAAGCTTATACAAACTACTTGTTTGTCCATTGAAGCATAATGTAAGAAAAAGAAGTACTTTTCGACAAACATTGAAATATTTGTCTAGACATTTTCACCAACTCTGCATGTGTCATAGAGTAATTTTTGTAAAGATTCCCAAAGTGCTTCATTAGAAAATCCCTATGTACATGTTGTATGTAAATTCCTGTTTATATATTGTATGTATTGCTTCTTAGGCAAATACAAGGTATACACTGACTATAAAATATGATCATGATCACAGTGTCTTAAAACCATGTAATTCCCCCCTCCAACCTTTCCGGTTCAGGTTTAATTAAAGACTATTACAGTCCACAGGTGCTAGGCAAAATATATGAAAAGAATTTCCTAATCTTAACATTTGGCAGTGCTGCAAGAGCCAGTTTACTAAAGCCATAGAGAAACGTATGTTGTATAAATATTAATTAACTTATATACTTTCCTGCAATGAAACAAAAAACTGTGACAAAACAAACCTTGCTGGTGTATGTCCTGTAAATAGAACTTGAATCATGCAGTATCATTGCTGTAAATCGGTGCCTTATGATTCTTGTCATGTATTGTGTTATCATTAGGGAGTTTGTATTTGCCACAGAGAACAACATTTGATGTGCCTGGCATGTAAGACAAACCATACATAGACCCTGGAGTGGGACACAGGATTCATGCACAAACATGTCGTAGTCTCACATCAGTTTGTCCATAAAAGTCAGCTGTACTGAAATTGTCAACTTGGCACTAGAATTATACTCAGTTTAGGAATCCTTGAAGGTTTATTCCTTATGTCCAATCATGTGGTGCCAGAGGGTGCCATATTGTGGCAAAGCAATACAAACTTGCTATTATAGTTGAAGTGGTCAATTCACAAATTTGTATGCAAAGGGCATTAGCTCAAGAAGAATTCTCAGCATCTGTGCTTCTCATGGCTGATAAACACATCTTACAGTATATGAGCCACTTTACCTTTGTTGAAGAAATACTATCATAAGATACTGGTATACATGTGACACATTTGTATGTGATATATATGCATATATTATGCTAAGCAAACAATAATGATCGTCAGCATTGAGAGCCATCATTCTGTTTGCCTGCTGAAAACAACTGTTTGACTGCTGAAAATAATTTAAAAATTTCAAAAGTTTCTGTTATCAAGTATCATCTTGGTTACCAATAATGCAAATGCAAATGTCAACCTGACCGAAATTTACATGAAAATGGTGCAAAAGTTCAATCAGTTAGTGTGTTTTATATCATTAGATCCTTCTAGATTATTTTGATGGTAGAGTTCGTTCTTATCAAGTACCTATCATTACCTTACAGAGCAAGTTTGATTCCTACCTTTCATCACCAGACAGTTTAATCATGCCACAAATGAATTTTATACAGAGTACTTCATTAAGGTGAGTTAAATCCTCTAAAGAATATCGATGACTTTTGAGATTAATTAAAGTTATGACACAGTAACTTTAATTTTTATAAGATATGTTATTCATGACATCATTAATTGTAACAGCATTCTGAGCATTCAATTTATCCATCAGTCCCATAGTCCTGATATCCATCAGGCCCGTAGTCCTAATATCCATCAGGCCCGTAGTCCTAATATCCATCAGGCCTGTAGTCCTGATATCCATCAGGCCCGTAGTCCTAATGTCCATCAGGCCTGTAGTCCTAATGTCCATCAGGCCCATAGTCCTAATGTCCATCAGGCCCATAGTCCTGATATCCATCAGGCCCATAGTCCTAATGTCCATCAGGCCCATAGTCCTGATATCCATCAGGCCTGTAGTCCTAATGTCCATCAGGCCCGTAGTTCTGATCTCCATTAGAGTTCTGATCTCCATCAGGCTCAAAGTCCTGATATCCATCAGGCCCGTAGTTCCCATGTCAATCAGGCCTGTAGTCCTCATGCTGAGAGCTGGGTACCTAATTTGCGTGCATAGTGAGGATTTTGCTTCAAACCAACACGCACACCCAGCGCTCACAAGTGACATTTGGCCGTTTTTTTCCGTAGTGGGAAAATACAGATTTTCGTTCAAGCGCTCCATAGATTTTCAAGTTGTTTGTTCTATGCGTTCCTAATAAGTGTTATCATAGTCTGGAGGGAAAAAAATTGACTTCTTTGGAGTAGTTTTTTGTGAATCCCCGATGTTATTTTTGACCACGACCAGTGCAAGGTCCCGTTAATGATTGCATCGTTTTCGTTAACACATCTTTGACGACCCCAATTAGGTATTTATTTTTTTCCAACAACAGACCTGCTTTACTTTGTGTAACCAATTATTTTTGTGTTCGAGGTCTAGTTACTTACTTTGCTCTAAATCTGACGTCGCCACTCCCTATTCATACTAAGATGGCCACCAGTGGACACGCACGTATACACTGACCGTGGACGTACCACTTCAGTTACAGGGTACATGGGTATCTGTACGTAATGCTCCTCTATGCACAGTATCTGGCGTGTCTGTGCAGCTTCTGTGGCTTTGCCAACACACATGCACTGTGTAGTTATTATATGGCGAAACAAATTCCGGATTTACGAGTCACTTTTAATCGACAATTAACCCTAACGATATCAATAGAAAGGTATACAGAATCTTTATACACGAGATAATAAACAGTAAACTTTATGAAAGCATTAACATCTTACCACCGGGTCATCACATAGTTACAAATGCGTTGTTTGCATTAACATAGTCCTACACTGTTCCCATTCATACAGAACGCAGGAATACCAATAATGAATATGTATTCAGAGTTTGAATGGGGTTCACAGCCTTTAACCCTTGTTTCTTAGCAATCAATCTACAGATGCGTATCCCCCTATGTTTACAATGTTGCTATGGACCAGGCCACAAAGCTACGGCGAAAATAAATGTCCGTTTCGCTTACTTTATTGATATAAAACTGCACAAACAAGGAACCTGGTGGTCCGTTACTCTTCAAAATGCTTATACATGATTTTTGTTTGTTTGAAAAGGAACAATTAAGGATTAATAGAGCAAGAAATTTCAGGTGATCCGTACCCTGTGGTCGGCAGGGCGGCCATGATGCTGATGAAGGCAGCATCTCAAAGAGAGGCTCTCCCCTATTATAATATCATTTGCATACCATGAATTTATGCAAATTGGTACCCAGCTCTCAGCGTGTCCTGATATCCATCAGGTTTGTAGTCTTGATGTCCGTCAGGTTTGTAGTCCTGATATCCATCAGGCCTGTAGTCCTGATATCCACCAGGTTTGTAGTCTTGATGTCCATCAGGCTTGTAGTCTTGATGTCCATCAGGCCTGTAGTCCTGATATCCATCAGGTTTGTAGTCCTGATATCCATCAGGTTTGTAGTCCTGATATCCACCAGGTTTGTAGTCTTGATGTCCATCAGGCCTGTAGTCCTGATATCCATCAGGTTTGTAGTCCTGATATCCATCAGGCCTGTAGTCCTGATATCCATCAGGTTTGTAGTCCTGATGTCCATAAGGTCCTGATATCCATCAGGCCTGTAGTCCTGATATCCATCAGGTTTGTAGTCCTGATATCCATCAGGCCTGTAGTCCTGATATCCATCAGGCCTGTAGTCCTGATATCCATCAGGCCTGTAGTCCTGATATCCATCAGGTTTGTAGTCCTGATATCCATCAGGCCTGTAGTCCTGATATCCATCAGGCCTGTAGTCCTGATATCCATCAGGCCTGTAGTCCTGATATCCATCAGGTTTGTAGTCCTGATGTCCATAAGGTCCTGATATCCATCAGGCCTGTAGTCCTGATGAAGAAGACTGTGTGAATCAAAGCAATAATAGATCAATCACAACAGCCTTCAGAACAAAGAATCTATGTTGATGCAACACGATTACAAATTGAAATTTCATCATGGTGTCAAAAAATCTGATGAAGCAAGCAGTAAAAGATCAAAATATTGCAGGATAATTTAAGAAATAAAGCACACCCAGTGACAGCAATACCACAAGATTTTGACCAGTTCAGGAAATATATGCACAAGCAATAGCAAGAGCATATATAGAGTGAGCGGGACAAAACCAGGTGGTATACCCGTTGCTAGGGTGCAAAACCAGGTGGTATACCCATTGCTAGGGTGCAAAACCAGGTGGTATACCCATTGCTAGGGTGCAAAACCAGGTGGTATACCCATTGCTAGGGTGGTATACCCGTTGCTAGGGTGGTTCATTGCCATTATATCATAACAGTTTATGGAAATTCTGGTGTGGAACATCAAAAAAATTTTGCTCTTGCTGAGAACTTGCGTGTGAATATGGAAATATTCATTTAGACTGGCTGCATTTTTATTCTTTTACTCTGAAAATTGCCATGGCAACCTGTGATGCATGTGTCATTCTGTGATGACACACATCCACTACTTTTGAGACAAACATAACATACCATCCAAACACCAAATATTTATTTTTTAAATAATGATTTGTATTATATTTTCTGTAACACAGAGATAAAGTTTACAAACAGTCTACAGAGTTGGTATCTGCAAGTTATGAATACATTTACCAGCACATCATGGATTCTAAGAGTGGATACACTGAACCAAGATCCATATTAATCAGGACTCCACAACAAGTGAAAACACTCCTCGGCTAGACTCTGTTGTCTTACACCAAAAACACTGCATTGCTGTCTTTTTCCAAAATACTGCAAATCACACTGCATTGCTGTCTTTTTTCCAATGTACTCCAAAAACAAGTTTTGTTTCTGCTGACATTACTATCAAAATATTCACTGAAAAATTACACCTTTGGAAAATAATCTTCCTTTCTGTGATCATGTGTCATGAAAACTGATCACCATTGTATCAATTGCCGTATAAACCATTATAGTTTTTCCATGTTCTGACATCACTGAATTCAACAAAACTTTAATCACATGATTATTACAGATGAATGGTTGAAATGATTTTGAAGTTCCTGTGTCTCTGCAAACTTTGAAATAAGCTCTGTTATTTTCAGACTATCACATCATGTGACATGAAATTTGTCCTACTGATTGATTAAAATGTAGCAATATGTGAAAAACTGCAAAGAGAGGGCTGGGAGTCATAGAACACTTTTATACAACAAAAATCTGCAATTTTCTGTCTGTGATGATAGCATATGCCGAGGTGGAATATGTAAGAGATAAAGCAGTGTTCATGGATGATTTCAAAGTATTTGTTATCATTCTGTTGTAATAGTGACTGGATATGTTAATGTGAAGTATTTGAGAGAGAAATGAACAGTAGTGTCACCAAGTAATATGTCAATGAAGTATAGTCTCAGTTTTCACTTGAAATTATTTTACTTTCTGTATGTTAATTGTGTCAGTATAGTAAATCATTCTTTTTATCAAATTTTGACTTCTTATCCTCGGAACATTTGTCATCCAGTGTCCATGAATATTGTTCAGTGTTTAAAGTTAACCCTAATTTTATTTATTGTATGTCTGGTAAATTACCAAGACACTGTAAATGTTTACTCAATGATACACAATTTTTATTGTGTCTCAATCAACGTATGAACCATCATCAAATACTGTTATTTTATTCATATTGATCCCATCAGATGCTAGAGTCTTTTCAATGTATTATATTATTATTTGAACAAATTATCATATGAGAAATAGACACTGTGTCAGCACTTCTTTGCAGTAAATACTTTGAAGACGTGCATTTGAAGATAAAATATTGAAATATTGTCCTTCAGCGGTTTTGCCTTTTTTGAGAGATTATTCTCTTGTATTTATTTGTTTGGATATGATGATAACTATGTAAGGTTGGTAGTATCATTGTCTGCTGAAGGTGTCAAAGGTTAAAAAGGTTTTCATTTCATAATGTTTATTGAGTATCCAATATGTAATAAATGTGTAATAGAGTTGCATTGTACAAATGTTGTAAAGATCACATGCCCAATGACATATTACTGAATATTTCATTACTGTTGACTCGACTGAAAGAGAAATTTTTTCATTGGAAATGATAAGAGGAAACATGTTACTGTCAGTTCAGAGTTCTCTTAAATATTCAAACATGTTTGTTTCTAAATTTCTTTACTAGATAGTATACATAGTGTATTCATTATGAATAAATAAACAAATATTTAAAGTCAACTGATGTCCTATGAACTCTTGACCTCTTGTAGTACAGAGTGTTTGCAGAGCGATAGGAGTATGAAGTAACATTCTAATGTTTTCAGCTCCCATTTGCCATGCATATATAGCAATTGGGAGGTTATATGGTTGAAAAAAGTCTGTATGTCCACATTAAAAACTCCTAAATCGCAGCACATACCATCTTAGTATTTGGTGGACAGGTGCACCCAGAGGTGGAGATGTGAATTTGTTGAAAATAAACATGTCAAAGTCAAAAATGTGCAAATGAAGGGGAAAAAGGAAAAAAAACCCTGCAAATTGCTAAAACTCTGTAACCACTGGCCAGATTTGGTTGAAACTTGGTATGCAGGCTCTTTATAGTGACATTTCTTCAAATTGTGATGAAATTTTGAAAGTTGTATTTTTTGGTCGATTTTCTCGTTTTTTGTCAAAAAAACTTCTTTTCTGAAAGCACTCATCCCATTGCCTTGAAAACTTGTATGTATGATCCTAGGGTTGGTCTTTGTCAGATTTGTTCAAATTGTGGTGAAATTTTAATATTCCCATTTTTTGTCAAAAAATCATTTTCTCCCAAAGTATTTGTTGGATTGCTGTAAAGCATGATAGTCTTGATCCTGGGTTTGTTTTCTGTCAGATGTGTAAAAGTCATTATGAGATGGAGCATTTCATATTGCTGGGGTAAAAGATTAATTCAGACTTGCAATGGAATTTTCTTAGTCAATCTGTAAGAATGCAATGTCATGTATGTACTAGTACTTAGTATCTCTGTAAAATGGGAGCACAGTGTCAATGACACTATTTTTTGATATTGTTGAAAATATGCAAATTAGCACAAATAAAGGCGTTTTGGTAAAAAATCTTCATAACCCCTGGTCAGACAGCTTTGTTATTTGGTATACAGGTCCCAAGGGATAAGCCAACTTAGATTTGTTCAAATTGTGATGAAATATGCAAATCTGTACTTTTAAGGAATTTTTTTGTCATTTTCGGTCAAAACTTTATTTCATCAAAACCACTCGTCTGACAGCTTTAATATTTGCTATACAGGCTCCTACAGATGAACTAAATATGATATATTAAATATAAGACAAAATCTGCAATTTTGTATTTTTGGTGCAATTTTTGCTGTTTTTGGTCAAAAAATGTGTTTCTCAAAAACTACTTGTCTGATGCCTTTGATATTTGGTATACAGGTTCCTAGGGGTTTTCTTAGTGTGATATATTGAAATTTGATGAAATCTTCAATTTTTGTATTTTTGGGTCAATTTTTGCCATTTTTTGATCAAAATATTTGTTTCTCAAAAGTTACTCATCTGATAGCTTTGATATTTGATAAACAGGTTCCTAGGCTTTATCTTAATGTAATATATTGAAATTATCATGAAAACATCAATTTTGTATTTTGCAGCTAATTTTGCCATTTTTGGTCAGGCCATCCTGAAATGAGCTATCAAAGATATCCACCTTTATCAATATATGTGTCACAAAAAGTTATTCTCTACATAACAAAGCAAAGCTCTGTCAACTTTTGGGTCGCCTGTTTTTTCAAAACCGCTGGTCAGGCAGCTTTAATATTTGGTTTACATGTCCCTAGGATGACCTTAGTGAGATAATTTCATAGAGTCAGGAAATACTTAATTTTGTATCCATGTCTATAGTAGCTTCAGGGACTTTGGCCCTATGTTTAATGTGTGTTGATAATTTGCACCACAACAATCCATTGTGACAAGTTTACTTGGCGATGTTTCCACAGCGGTTTCAGTTGTACATGGTACCACTTTTTTTCAAAAACTACTTCAAGCATACCTAGCAACATCCTTAGTTGCACTTTAATCTTTCTTGTTGATGAGCTGTTCAAGTTCCACACTGTTGGAATGTTGGAAAATGTTGAAAAATCTGTTTTAGAGAGAGTGTTGTCGCTTATCCCCGACACACATCACATTCTAGTCACTCGCCATTGTTGCAAAGCTGCAGACGACACTACTGTCACGTGACCGGCACTTTTCCAAATTTGGTCAAAACTATTTCCCCAGGGAAATGGCTTTTCAAAAAATATCCTCTAACGTCACTTTTGTCAATCTGGTGGGGACTATACGTATCTATTTTATCATCAGGTGACGTATTCTGGCAAATCATGACAAGGAATTAGCATATGGTGTGTCATAATTTCAATTAAAACCAAAAAAATTTCATGCCTACCCACCCAATTTCTGAAAGGTATGTGACAAAACTTCAGGTACAGTAAGCCAACTACTCCTACTTCACTAAATAACAACCTATGACCTTAGTCCTCAGAGGTCCTTCCTACCTCCTATCTTCATGGCTTGCCATGGTTAGCCAAAATTCATTATAAAGTCCATATTACAACGGATAATTTTTATTCCCCACTCTCCATGTTGTATGTCCACATGAATTTAAAAGTCTTGTATAATGAAACTAAAGTTACATAGAAATAATACCACAAAGCATAAATGTACTATTTTTGATATTGTGTACCTTCAAGTCATAGTAGTAGTGGTATAAATTGCTCAGAAAGACTTGCTGTTTGTTTTTCCATGTGAAAGTTGGTTCAATCCTTACATTTTTAGGACGTATTCCGAGCAATTTCAAATATAACATATTTCTTAAAGGGCCACTAGCTGTAATTTTTTAACATAATGATGTGATTGTGATGGGTTGAGTTGATGTCGGACAGTGAAAATTTTCCGTAAATGACTAAAAAGTTAAAAACCACCAAATTGACTGCGTTGATATTTGGTACAGATCTTCAGACCATGTTGAACTTAGGTTCCAATTCGTTAAAATGGAGCCAAGAATAGCTGTTAGATAGTGTTGGGAAATTGCTAACCCCCTTTTTTAGCTCCGCTGTCAGCGACGCGGAGCTTATCAAATAGGTTGATTTTCCGTCGTTGTCTGTCGTCGTCCGTCGTCGTCGTCGTCCGTCGTCCGTCGTCCGTCGTCGTCCGTCAACAATTGCCTTCTCCTCTGAAACCGCAAGTCCAATTGCTTTGAAATTTTACATGCAGTTGACTTAAGGTGACCTCACTTCAGTTTGTTCAAATCGTGGTGAAATTTGCATATTTGTATTTTTGGGGCATTTTTTGGTGTTTTTGGTAAAAAAATCTTCTTCTCTGAAACCGCTTGTCCAATTGCTTTGAAATTTGATATGCAGTTTGCTTAGGGTGACTTCAGTCAGATTTGTTCAAATCGTGGCAAAATTTGCATATTTGTATTTTTAAGGCAATTTTTGTCATTTCTGGTAAAAAAATCTTTAAAAATCTTCTTCTTCAAAATTGCCTGTCAGATAGCTTTGATATTTGGTACATAGGTCCCTAGGGATGATCTATTTCAGATTTGTTCAAATTGTGCAGAAATATGCAAATTTGCATTTTTAAGGTAATTTTTGCCATTTTTGGTCAAAAAATTTATTTCTCAAAAAGTACTGGTCTGATAGTTTTGAAATTTGGTATACAGCTTTCTATCGATGAACTAAGTAATATGTATTGAATTTCTGATGAAATCTGAAATTTTGTATTTTTGGGGCAATTTTTGCCATTTTTGGTCAAAATGTGTATTTCCAAAACTACTCATCCGATAATGTGTATTTCCAAAACTACTCATCCGATAGCTTTGAAATTTGGTATACAGGTTCCTACAGATTAACTAAATGATAGTTATTGAAATTATGATGAAATCTACAATTTTGTAATTTTAGGGCAATTTTTACCAGTTTTGGTCAAAAAATGTGTATTTCCAAAACTACTCATCCGATAGCTTTGAAATTTGGTGGACAGGTTCCTACAGATGAACTAAATGATAATTATTGAAATTATGATGAAATCTGCAATTTTGTAATTTTGGGGCAATTTTTGCCATTTTTGGTCAAAACATGTGTTTTTCAAAAAGTACTGGTCTGATAGCTTTGAAATTTGGTATACAGGTTTCTACAGATGAGCTAAGTAATATATATTGAATTTCTGATGAAATCTGTAATTTCGTATTTTTGGGGCAATTTTTGCCATTTTTGGTCAAAAAATGTGTATAATCAAAACTACTCATCTGATAGCTTTGAAATTTGGTATACAGGTTTCCATAGATGAACTAAATGATATTTATTGAAATTATGATGAAATCTGCAATTTTGAATTTTTGGGGCAATTTTCCTATTTTTGGTCAAAAAATGCGTTTCTCAAAAAGTACTTGTCTAACAGCTTTGAAATTTGGTATACAGGTTTCTATAGATGAACTAAATTTGATCTTTTGAAATTATGATGAAATCTGCAATTTTTACTTTTGGGGGCAATTGTTGCCATTTTAGGTCAAAAAATTTATTCTCAAAAACTACTCATCAGATAGCTTTGGTTGACATGTTCTTAGGGATGATCCTATGTGATACATTCAAAGTATGATTAAATCTTCAATTGCGTATTTTTGCAGCTTATTTTAGCCACTTTTTTCTGGCCACTGCATCGAGCTATCAAAGATTTCCACCCTTCTTCATCAACATGTGTCAAAAATAGTTATTCTCTACATAAACACAGCGGAGCTATATCGGCCGCTAGGGCGCTTGTTAATTAACTTTGATTTTTAGGGGTCTTAACAAAAGAGGAGTTTAACGCTATAGTGCAGGTTACGGACTGGTCAGTTTCTTCAGCCGGGGGGGCCGGTGGATTCATGGGGGGGGGTCACCCTGTTTTTGACTTTGGTGATAGGGGGGGTCACCATGTTTTTGAAATGCCCAATAGGGGGGGTCAGTGTGTTTTTGAATTTTGACACAGGCTCATCATTGCCTAAAATGCTAGTGTCAGCCACAAATTTCATCATTCGTTGTATTTTTCGGCGCGCCCTTCGGGCGCGTGACTTTAATAATCAGTCATATTTTTCAGCTCGCCCCACTTTAACATATCAAGCATACATACATCAGAGATATCTGTACGTTCCATATTTTTCAGTGTGCTCTACAAGCTCATTACTTTAATATATCAGACATTTTTCAGCATGCCCTTCAGGTGCATGACTTTAATATACAAGGCATATATATCAGAGATATCAGGATGTTTCATATTTTTCGGCGCGCCCTTCGGGCGCCATACTTCAATAAATCAGAGATATCTTGATGTTTGCTAAGTGAAAGTGTACCGTTATGAAGTCTGCATTTCATATGAAAAGGATGACAAATTCCTGATACTTTTCTGTTCTCTCTATGAGAATTCAGTATGAGAAAGCAACATGCACAAATATTTCACAATATATATTTGATACAGTGACTTATTTTAGAGATAGAAAAATGACAAGATATCTTTCCTTCTCATTAATGCAACTATTTTCCTTTTTGTCACAGGTTCTCTGTAGAAAGATGAAATAACAGTTAAAAAAGGCAGTTTTTGTCATTATTAGCTGTGCTTCTATGGTTTCAATGTTACAAGAAAAGGTCCTCTCAGACACTGTACACATCAGATTTGGCTAAAAAAGCTCTCTTTGGCTCCTCAGGAGATTTAATTGGATGGTTGGCAAGTCTTAACACCCATCAAAGTCTTTGATTCACTGCTTTTTCCTCTTTGATATTAATGATTGACATCCATTTCTGTACAACAGTTCAGGACATCTGGTTAAGCATAGAAAGTGTGAGATACATTCACAGCTCATTCAAAATACAGCTCATTCAAAATGTACTGTATTCAAACTTTAAGATTGACACTTTGAAATTCCTATCTTACAACTGACATGTCAACAATTTCATTAAAATATAGCATGACTATTTAAAATATAAATATATGTAAAATGTAAAATATATATATATATATATATATATATATATATATATATATATATATATATATATATATATATATATATAATTTATGTCCACCTTTTGTTTTACCTATGTCGCGCGCGGGGGGGGGGGGGGGGTCACCCTTTTTTCAAATTTGGAATAGGGGGGGGTCACCCTGTTTTCAAAATTTGGAATAGGGGGGGTCAGCCATTTTTTGACGTTGGCAAAAAATAATCCACCCGCCCCCCCCCCCCCAGGCCGAAGAAACTGACCAGTCCCCCCCCTCAGTCTGAGACAAACAAATAATTTTGTTACACGCATGGCTGGTACAGTCAGATTGTACAGATTGCTGCAAACTATTTTTGTGTCACAACTACATGCTACTGTAATCTTCTCAATTCATGGAGGGTATTCTCGTGTCAACTTTTATATCTCATAATTGGACGAGCAGCAATCGGAAAGTTGGTATCTATTTGCATCACAATGTGTGTTGTACAATCGAGAGAATGAAATGAAAGCCATGGAGGAGTTTTCTTTAATACTTGAACACTTCCTTGACAAGTGTTCACAAAATGACCTCTGTTAACTGTTAACTTTTAGAAATATCATTATGTTTTCATTGTAAATATTTGCTAAATTGCCATGGAGATAATTTTGACCTTCTAATCAAAATTAAAACTTAACCTTGTGAACTTCATAATGTGTCTGTAGGCCGAGCTTTAATAAAATATTAAAACTTTTTGCAGCGGATAATAAGCTTATGTGTTTAGGAACACTTAATCCTCTAATATGGCTTTCAGCTGGCGGTTCCTGTCCTGTCAAAATGTTACTCTTTTTGGTTTTATGTAAGCTTTGGAAACCACCAAATAATAATAATAATAATAATAATACAGGAAATCAGTAGGGAAGAATTTCCTCTCTGCCTTTTGACTGTGAAGAACTACACATGAAAGTCAAAACAAACCATTTAAAAAAAGGCAGAAGTCTCGTCTGAAAACACTACAGCTAAAATACACAGCGATCGCTGTGTGGTATGCTGCACATTACCCCTTTTTAGCTCACATTTGTTATACCAATGTGAGTTTATCATATAAGCTGAAGTCGATGGCGTCTGTATGTATGTGTGTATGTATGTATGTACAGTATGTCCGTCAACATCAAAAACATGCAAAAGGCTGTACGTTTCAGCTTGGTATTTGGTGTGTTGATGCATCCTTGGCTATAGATGGGATTTGTTCAAATTAAGTCTGCATTGCCAAAATTATGCAAATGAGCTTACAAAATGCGAAAATGGTCAAGAATTAATATCTCGAGAACCACTGTTTTGATTGCTTTGAAATTTTGTGTGCAAGTACCTTAGGTGAACCTTATACAGTTTTATGAATATTGTGAAGATATCCTAATTTTGTATTTTTGCTGAATTTTTTGGTGATTTTTCTCATTTTCAGTAAAAATTCTTGTTCTCTGAAACTGCCAGCCCAAACACTTTCAAATTTGGGTTGGATCTTTGCGAGGGTGTTACTCTTCTAATTTGTTGAAATTATGACAAAATTGGGAAAATTACTTTTTTGGAGCAATTTTGTCATTTTTGGTCAAAAAATCTTAAACAGTATTTTCTTTTTAAAACCCCTGGACAGACAGCTTTTGTAGCCGTACAGAGATGACAATAGTTAGATATGTGGAAATTGTCCTGAAATATACAAATTTGTATTTTTAAGACAATATTGTCATTTTTGGTCAAGAAAACTTGTTCTCAAAATTACTTGTTTGATAACTTTGTAATTTGGTATAAAGTCCCGAGGGATGTTATTAGACAAATTTTCTGCTCAAAGTGTTGGGAAACCCCCAAATTTGTATATTTTAGGTAATTTTCTCAGTTTGTGACCCTAAATGACCTACACCAACCCAGGATATGTTGTGAGACACTTTTGAAGGCTGTGAACATAATTTTGTCATATTTGGTATCAATTTGTAGGAAAATTTGATCCAGAAAACAAAGCTTAGGTGAATTTTTTCATTGCAGACCAATTTTTGCAACTTTTCTATGTAAGACACACAAGAACTGATGAGAAATTTGGATCCAGGATAATTCCAGATGTTGTAATCACCGCCCACAGTGGAAGGCATTTCACCATCTGTAACTAACTTAAGTGCTGTTTAAAGTGCTGTTTACATTAGAATGATAACACTCATGGCATTAACTAAAAACTCCCCAAGGTTGTAAATACATTTCCTGTCATCTGCCGTTTATACCAAGGGATGGAACATTTGATATTCAGGAGGGGGTAGGGTCTAGAAGATTGATGAGGTAGCAATATTTTTTTACCAGATCCCTTGTACATTTTTTATCCACTCCCACCTTTTCTTTTTATCAAACCTTCTCTGTCTATTTTTTGTTGTTGACATTTGCTTATGTATGTAGGATCTGCTTGTCCCATTGCTATAGAAGTTGATAAGCATGTTCCTAAAGATGACCTCCAGTACCTAAGTTGGAGACCTTATTTGCTTTTGTCTTTCTTGTTTTTCCTGGTTTTAATATTTCTTGAATGGACCAATGCAAACCGAATGTGAGCACACTGTCCTTGGCGGTATTTTTTTCTAATGCCTAGCACACAGCGGTTGCCGTGTATTTTAACTGTGGTGTTTTTTTAGGAGATTTCAGCCTTTTTAACTGCTGGTTTTGACTTTCACGTGTGGTGGCAGGATTAAAAATGTGAAAGTCAACACAGCCTGTAAAAGGGATAAATCCCGTCCGAAAACACCACAGCTATGGACCCACAGCTATAGTGTATTGAACCATGCGTTACTTTGGTCAAATTTGGTGGGCCCTGTTTAGTTTCAGTCGAAGACTCTATTAGTTACTAATCTGGCTTCTCCTTTTAGAAAAAAATGACTAGCACACAACAAAGAGGAGCGGATACATAACATAAAAAACACAGCAACTGATGAAGGACACCAAAAGCAGTCCTGTGGAACACCGTCTGCCGTCAGGACCAATCACTCAAACATAAAACCGTTCTTCAGGGACTCAGGTCAAATAAGCAGGGTCAAAACACTATCGATTCACCCATGTCTCGTCATGTATTCCACACAAAATAGACATGATCTACTCATTCAAATTATCGTAGCACTAACAACAGTACAGATCCGATATGAGAAGTTGCCTTCATTTCCTTTATAATCATCCCGCTCAAGTGGCAACTGACCCGTTTGCATGCCCGTAGCCCTGCATACGATGACTGTGTGTTCCCAGTGTTATACGAGCTGGAGGCCTTATAATGCCAGGAACACACAGCATCGTACGCAGGGCCGGGCTAGCGTGCCTGTAACGCCAATGGAGTCAGTCATGGTTGTCTTGAGACACTTGGTCATCAAACTTGGATGTTGCATGGTGGGGTACTTTAACTTCTGCCCCTGTTAAAATAAATTTTTTGCGCTTGTTGGAAAAAATGTTTCACTCTTCCCTAAAATATGTTACTCTCACAAGAAAGAGTTTGCTATGCATTATAGGTAATTGCGCCCTCACATGAAATATTCCTCCTTAGAACTAAATTGCGCTCTGAAGAACAGTAAGTTTGACTTTTTAATCCTTCCTTTTTCATTCTTTCTGAGTTCAGTTTTACCAAATGCTTAAATCACTCTCATATGTAGAAAATATATCTTAACCCTTTGAGCGCCAAAGTAAATTTTTTCGTCACCCTTATAAAATATTCCCAACTCAATATTTTTCAGATTTTTCCCGAAATTTTAATAAAAACCTGTAGCCAATTAAATATGATATCCATTTGGTCCAAAATTAAAAAAAAATTAGGGAAAAATTCATAAAAATTGGTAAAATGATGCAGTAAAATTTTGGTTGGAAAAATAACAGCACTCAAGGGTTAAAGGATTTAATTTTGTTGTTTTCAGAAAATAGTTTCGCTCCATTTAGGAAAAAAGTTTTATTTACTGTTCTTCAATTTGCTGCTGTGAGAAAATCTCTTTTCCATAAAGAAATTAATTTTACTCTTGGAAAATAAAACTTTTCTTTAAAGAATTTAATTTTTCTGCTCCAGAGACATAAGATTATATCATCCATTAAGTAACACAGTTTGTGTTCTGCAAAAATCTTAAACAAGTTTTTATTGGTATGCTTGAACAGTTTTTACTTCTGTTTTGCAAAATAAAAAAAAGCTTTTGAGAAACAAACATTTTGTTTAAAGTTAAAGTTATTTTTTTTAAAGTTAAAGTTGTTATGTTAAAAGTTTTTAAAAACAATTTACCCCAAAAATAAAGTTTTCCCTACAGAATTAAAAGTGGAGAAATAAAATTTCTTACAAATATTAAATATATTGTCAAGAAATGAGAGTTAATATACAAAAGTAATGAATTTCTATGACGTGTATGGAAGTTGGTACTCTTGAACAATTTTTACTTTTTTTACAAAATAAAAAATACTTTTGAGAAACAAATATTTTGTTGACGTTAAAGTTAAGTTTATTTTTTTAAAAGTGAAATTTTTTTGTTCAAAGTGTTTTAAAACTTTTTACTCCAAATAAAGTTTCCCGTCCAAATTAAAAGTTTGTGGTGGAGAAATAAAATCTCTTACAAATAAATATTGTCAAGAAAAAATTAGAATTTATATTCAAAAATAATAAAGTTCCGTGGTGTGTAAATGCCACCCTAACAATCTGATACAAATCAAATATCATAGATGAGATGAGCTAGGTTGTTACTTTTTGTATGTTTCCATTCACGTTTACAGCAGTGTCCTTCTGTCTGTAAGTGATAAAAACAAACAAGGAGCAAACCAACTTAGCCAATTCCAAGCATCTGATTTCAATCAGATTTTAAAAAAAATATATATTGACAAAAGTCTTTGAGCATCTCCTCCTGATATTTATCTTCAAGTTGATATCTAAAGCATCTAAAGTATTGCAAACTAACATTGTTGTGGCAAAAAATGCTTTAGAAGAAAGGCTGTTTTGATAAATTCAAACAGACAAATCTTCTGAAAAAGGTAAAATTTTATTATTGATAAAATATACTAATAATATTTTAGTTCAGAGAATGACAAATGACAGTTTATAATTTTTTTCCACATTTTTTATGCACAGTTTGTACCCTGAAAACTTTATACTGAATTTTAAGTTTAAAATTGCATAATTAAACATTTTCTCTGTAGTTGTATAGAATAACCACTTTTAGCTTTCCAATAACAAATAGTGCTTCCTACCAAGTTCATAAATTTGTTCAAGTTTTTATACTTAAATACTTGCTTGTGTTTTATAAAACACTTTTGTCGAAAAGAACACCTTTATATTTGCGATGGACTAAAGTATCGTTTTGTATCCCCGCCCCCCACTATGACTGTGGTACAACAGTAAAGCTGACTCCCATTGATAGATTGACGTGCAACCATAATGAGAGATTGTGCTGCAAACCACAATCTGATTGTACAAAAATGTCAGCTGCACAATTTTTGATTGGCTTTGTTTTTTCTTCAATATAGACCTAGTAATTGTCGATATATCGTACATTTGTCATTCAACTTGACATTGAATTAAGACGCGGAGAAGTATGACTGATACAAATATGAAAAACAAGGGCAGCCCTAAACGTCAGCGCCTCTCAAAATTTTGACCAATCAAACACGTCAGCTTATACGGCTTATTCGGCGCAGGTTGTACTCTTCCGCGCATGCGTTGTTGGAGCACTTCTCATAATAACAAAAACCTACTAAAATATTCGAAATTGCGGGATTTCACTGGATTTACATGGTCTTTTGGCAGTTTTTTAAACCGCAGACGCGCGAATGATGTAAATTCCGTCTTCTGTTTCGGTCTTCTTTTGTTTCTGTTAGCGACAACTTTTGTCACGTTTGACGAATAGTGGAATACCGTAAAGTTTGTCGTTGTTTCTCCCCTCGTTCAGATACGAAGTCTTTGTAGTTCATTTTCACGGTCTATGTTCTTTTGCTTATGAATTGAGCCATGGATGCTGGTGAAATGGAAGTAGATGCGTACCAACCCCCTTGTTCTCAGGCCGGTACCAATTTGAGACGATCAAACAGCCTGCCATCGATAAATACATCGTCTGGCCCAACTTCCAGGTGAGCGTTCACAACTTCAGTGTTTGAATGAAACTCAGAAATCTGGTCCTGCCAAACCATGTTCTGGAATGTTTTGCAAAGGGGATATTGGCAGGGCGACCATAGACATTAACGCTGTCAATATTGTATGTATCTGTTTGTGTACAAGTAAACCATGTGATATAATATTAAAGATAGGAATGTTCATGCCTTCCAAGGTAGGACCGAAACGAATAGTCATCCACATAAATGAAAAAATGACGTATTGGTCATTGCTTTCAATGTCGACCTCCAAGTCTGTTATTCGTCCTAATAATTGTGTATGTTCGTGTCAAGGATGAAGCAACGTAACTGTGGGTCAGTAGTATTACCAGTTTGCACGCTGAACCACAATCATTTTTTGACTTTCCCTCTAAACAAAACATTAAGGCTTTGGAAGGGGTGCAAAGAAGGGCCACACAGTTTATACTTCATTATCCCGATTCTGATTACAAAGAAAGGCTTACAGAACTTAATATTATGCCTCTCACATACAGAAGAGAAATGTCAGATTTGATATTTTTCATTAAGTGTATTCATGGATATTATGATGTAAATTTAAATGACTTTGTTCACTTTACTCAGCCAATTCGAGTTATCCCAATACGAGATCAATTGATGACTATTTAAAACTTAAACCACAGTCTTGCCACACAGAATCATTTACACGTTTTTACTTTAATAGAATTGTACCACTATGGAATCATTTACACTCAGATATTAGAATGTCGGGGAGCGTCTCTCTTTTTAAATCAAGAGTAACTTCATTTTATCAGCAGAAATTTGTAAATATTTTCAATTGTACTGATACTTGTACATGGGTTTCAGCATGTCGCTGTCATAATTGTCGTCCAATTTAATTATTTCCAGTCTTTTCACTGTTCCACAGCTGTCGACTTTGTTTTTTACTGTATGTTAAATTGTTTTTTATTGTGCATTTTGTTATGTGCCTTGTTGTTTTTATTTTTCAATTTTTAATGTGTGGTGGGGCAGTTATAGAGGTGCTCGTCACCTGTTTGTCTCAACCTTTCACTGGCGGCCATTTTATTCTAATGTTGAGTGCCACTCCTGGTGGGCTAGTTGTTTGACTTTGTGTCTTCTTTGTCTTTGTATCCAGTGATGAAGTTTAATAAATAAATAAATAAATAAATAAAATAAATAAAAGAGTTATGTCAGAGAACCTAACAATAACATATTACAGCTTTGTTGCAACCGATAAGTTTGGTCGTGACATTGACAGTGACTCTTAAGTGTGATGTAAACTGTCGTAAATTGTCTACAATAATATATATCAGCCACAGATTTTGTTCATGTTTATATGTTAGCATATTCTACTCCACACAAGCCACTGCAAATTAGCTGCCATGGAGTTGTGTAAGTTTTGAAGATGAAGTTTCACATGCCTGTGCAATAACAGTGCAGAGGTATTTGTTCCTAAAATGTGACTTCAATCAATTAGCAAGTAAAAGTTTATGTTTGAGAAGAAATCGTATGGTAAGACAATAAAAACCTAAATCTGAATGGTGATGTTGTACAAAATTTGTTCATTTTTATACATATGCTTAACGTATTATGATCAATCTGATTTTAATGATACCAGTGTGTGTGTGATTGTACTTCAGGCTAAAGCTATAGTAATTAGTGTCAGTACTTCTTATTTTGACTCATTATAAGTCTAGTATTTTGTTTTTCAACATTATGTAAATCACCAATGCAGACTTCCTGAGTATAGTAGTAGGGTCAACAGTCAGCAATGTGATTTCATTTTCAAGGTTAAATGTCATGTAAATGTCCTGTAAAAGTAAAATCATGATAGCAATTCAGTTATTATTAAAATTTGTAAAGCAGAAAATTTCTAAGTTCTAACCATGAAATTTTATACTTTTCCAGTCATGAGGCACCGAACTTTGAACCTTTTGTTGTGAGTAGAATCAGAAGACATAGCACAAGCCTATCAGCAAATGTGAACAACAATGTGAACAAATCACCATCAAGAGCAGTAAGTATAGTGGAAATGATCAGACTCTAACATCAAGTCACCGTCTCATACTTGTTTCAGTTTTTGTAGGCTCTTTATAATTTTTTGATGTCGTTAAACATTTTGAAAGGGACATCAATAAACATCAATTGTGCATATATACACAACCATTCACCGAAGCAATATAACACCATTTTGTGTGTGTCTACCATAAATGCATGTTACAGTCAAGGGAGGTTACATGTAGCACATATAATATTATTTGCTACTGCAACATTGTTTCAAAATTGATTGAGAAATTGATTGTTAGCCGGTAGTGTTCTTCCCAGAAATTTCTGAAACAGGATCGGCTAATTGACATAACAATAACTATGTAAATTTTATGTTAATTATGCAATACACACATCACTCCATAGCATCAGAAAAAATCCCACAATAAAAGGATAAAGTAAAATCTTTTATGCACTCTAAACTAAGCACTTCATATATTACATCCATATTTTCATTCAAAGTCTTCCAGTTCTAGTTCTAGAATAATATTCAAAATCAGACGTTTTATGTGATCATCTGTTACTACAGGTTTGTCTGTAGCCAGACTGCTAAAACCAAGGATGTCCTTTTAAACGTCCAGGGCAAAACAGTTTAACACACGGACAAGTTCATACGGGACTGCCTGCAGAGAAATATGTTGACTTTAAAACTCAATTTATAATAAAGAGAAGCCCGAAAATATTGATACCGGGTATTTTCAAGAACAAGATTTGAAATCGCATCGACTTCTACTTCGACAAACGTACGAAAATTCGACAACTGCGCGGCGTTGGCCGCCATGCATTGTGTGGTACTGGAGCACACTTGAACACACGCGACCTTTGAACCTATACTGTATACCCTAACCGTTCGTACATTGCTGCTGTATTCAGATGATCACACGAATGATTGTTTTAGCTCATGCAGTTCCTTTTTATTTCATTTCATGGTGCCTTGAATATTGTAAAACGGGTCATGGGTTTTGAAAGTGGATCAAGTGCAATTGTTTCTCAAAGTCAATCAAACGAATCCATGCAAGTTACGAATGCGTGACACGAGGTGACACGCATAGCTTCAACGTCATGTTGACGTACACAGATCTTGAAATGGCTAACTAGGACACGCAACGTTCTGAAAAAGCGGCAGTACTGTACATTTTTGCATCTGATGTTTGTCTCAACCAATCTTACGATTTCAGCCACTTCAGATCGAAATCACTTTTCCTGACCTTAGGATCCTTATCAGTGCGAGACATTGGTGGCAACGGCAGTTCAACCAGTCGCCTATAGTATAGATGATGCTTTGACTGAGTGCCCGCTGGCAAAGATACAACAACGAGCCTTTCGTTGAGTATACTCCATGTCCGTTGTATAAAATGGCCGTTGTCTGTACGATCGGCAGCGTAACACATTTCATGCTTTTTGAATTTAAGTTTCATCCGTCTTAGCCGATGTTCATTTGCACTACGGCCGGGCCATTTATTTTCCTCACAGACAAGCGCGACTCTGGGTGCTTTGCACCCGATAACCCGGCCTCATTGTGTGTAAAACATGTAAAGAATTGACATGAAAGGAGAACAGTCTAACCATTTCACACATTTTAGCGATGGAATAAACCTTTTAATCATCTGGCACGTCCTGTTATCGCCACATTAGAACCGTTTCACACTTGATACGCTCGCTGAAATAAAAGTGTCAAAATCGCCGCCGAGAAACAATAGGTCTTCAGCCACATTAAAGAGTATCAGCGGACATGAAACAGGGTTGGCATGAAAAATAAAGGGTCGGGCGAAAAAAATAAAGGATCGGGGCCGATCCTGTTAAACGGCCTGGGGAGAACACTGGCCGGTATTCAATTTTTAGATCCAATGACAGAAAAGAGAGTGATTTTGTCTTTTTATGTAAAATGCTTTTGTTACAAAAGTATAGATATAAAAACACGCAACCTAATTCTTGATAATTCATGGACAAATTTTCTTGGATTATGTTTGTCAACACTGGCAATCAAGCCTTCTTGTTTGTCCAGACTAGTGTCATAGTCAGTTGCACAATGGCCCTGTTTAAACCACCGCTAGTGATCCCAGGGTCCTGGACTGGCAACGAATAATGAATGCAAAGCAATGTTGACATCGTGTTGCTGCCAGTATCAGCTTAGATAAGAACCCACTGTTGCTAAATCGATGCACCATTAACTCAAAAGAGTTTGAAAAGTTTACATATTCCGTGTACTCTGGTAAATAAAATTTTGAAATTGATACAATTGAATTTTTTGAAATGTCTTTAGTTAGAGAGTCCACTTCTGTTCAACTGTGACAGTCTGTTTGTGTAAAGTTACACTTTGATCTGTGAGCATAATGCATCTATGTCATTGGTCCGTTCTCTGAGCACACACTCAGTAGACTCAGCATTTTCCTGAAGCTAAATGGTTAAAGCAGGATTTTTGCAGGTATAGCAAAATTAAAGCTCAACCCAGCATCAGAAGCTGTTAACATATAAAGCTTCATATTCCTTTGAAATTTTCTTGTTTATTCTCAGTCATCAACACCGATTAAGATTCCATCACGCATAAACCAGATAAAACAAGAAGAAAGATTAGCTCATGATGTCAATAGAAGAGAAAGTGTGCACGAAAAGTAAGTTAAAAAGTATCAAACACATCATCAACTTTGCAGGTTCAAGAAGGTTTGATTAATCCAAGTGGCCACATCTTTCTACATTGTCATGTAAAAGCTCCTTTACACTAAAACCGTACAATTATGCATGATGAATATTCAAGATGTTACATGGGGCTTCATTGGCCAACTAATTTTAGAGAACTCACCTAAATTATAATTGTAATCTTATGAAAACATGCCAACTTGTTACATCAGAGTATGAAGCATTGCATGCCTTTCTTTCAAAGAACGATAGCTTTCATGATGTTGAAAGTGGAATGTGGAGCCAGTATTCTTGGAACAATCCCTCATTTGCTTTGCCCCTCTCATATCTTACCATAGAGTGACCTGCCTCAGTGGTCAATCACATGAGGTGAGGGCCTGTTGCAACCGATAATGTTTCAAACCCAATAATGTAGTAAAAATTTACCGATAGCATAGTAAAGCTGATAACATAGTAACAAACTGATAACGTAGTAATTTTTTCTAACCGATAAGTAGTAAAAATTTACCGATAACGTTGTAATTTTTCCTATCTGATAACGTATCAACAAATTTACCGATAACCTATCAAATCAACTGATAATGTATTGGATCAAGTGATTCATGGGAATAGATTCATAGGGATAGATCTATCCTTGATTGAAGGATCAATCCTTGATCAAAGGATAGATCAACCAATTGATCGATCGATGTACTGATCTATCAATCAATCGATTGATATTTCTATCGATTGAATGATTGAATGACTTGATCAATTGCTCAATACAACGATTGATAAATCTATATATTTATATATATATATATATATATATATATATATATATATATATATATATATATATATATATATATATATATATATATATATATATATATATATATATATATGTATTTCGATAGGATAAATAGATTGCTGGATAGACAAATAGAGAGATTGTGTATCAAATCAACACATAATGTTGGTTGAAGAGTAAAAAAAAAATTGAGAAGAAAAAAACTGTCTCACCTCATCATTTCTACAATATGTCTAGGATGAGAAACAAAAATATATTTGTAACAAGGATAGACAAATAGAGAGATTGTGTATCAAATCAACCCATAAATGTGGGCAAGTGAACAATAACGTATCAAATCAAGCGATAACGTATTAAATCAACCAATTATGTATCAAGTCAACCAATAACCTAGCCAAGTCAAAGAGTAAGATTCCCATCAACAGATAATGCATAAAGTCAACAAATAAATTATGAATAGACCGATAATGTATTAATAAATGGAAACAAACGGAATATAAATGAGTGTTGCATCTTTCGGGTTTTTTTAGCTCACATTTGGTTATACCAATGTGAGTTTATCGTATAGGCTGAAGTCGATGGCGTCTGTATGTATGTGTGTATGTATGTATGTATGTATGTATGTATGTATGTACGTACAGTATGTCCGTCAACATCAAAAACACAAACCGCTGCACATTTCAGCTTGGTATTTGGTATGTGGATGCATCCTGGGCTATAGATGGGATTTTGTTCAAATGAAGTCTGCATTGCCAAAATTATGCAAATGAGCTTACAAAATGTGAAAATGGTTAAGAATAAATAACTCAAGAACCGCTTTTTTGATTGCTTTGAAAATTTGTGTGCAAGTACCTTAGGTGAACCTTATACAGTTTTATGAATATTGTGAAGATATCCTTAATTTTGTATTTTTGCTGAATTTTTTGGTGATTTTTCTCATTTCCAGTAAAAATTATTCTTCTCTGAAACCGCCAACCCAATCGCTCTCAAATTGGGTTGTCTCTTTGCAAGGGTGTTACTCTTCTAATTTGTTTGAAATTATGAAAAATTGGGAAAATTACTTTTTTGGAGCAATTTTGTCATTTTTGGTCAAAAAATCTTAAACAGTATTTCCTTTTTAAAACCCCTGGACAGACAGCTTTCATATTTGGTACACAGACGTACAGAGATGACAATAGTTAGATATGTGGAAATTGTCCTGAAATATAAAAATTTGTATTTTAAGACAATATTGTCATTTTGGTCAAGAAAACTTTATCTCAAAATTACTTGTTTGATAGCTTGGTAATTTGGTATAAAGTCCCTTGTTTGATAGCTTTGTAATTTGATATAAAGTCCCAAAAGATGTTATTAGATAAATTTTCTGCTCAAAGTGTTGGGAAACCCCAAATTCGTATATTTTAGGTAATTTTCTCAGTTTGTGACCTTAAATGACCTACACCAACCCAGGATATGTTGTGAGACAATTTTGAAGGCTGTGAACATAATTTTGTCATATTTGGTATCAATTTGTAGGAAAATTTGATCCAGAAAACAAAGCTTAGGTGATTTTTTCATTGCAGACCAATTTTTGCAACTTTTCTATGTAAGACACACAAGAACTGATGAGAAATTTGGATCCAGGATAATTCCAGATGTTGTAATCACTGCCCACAGTTGAAGGCATTTCACTATCTGTAACTACCTTAAGTGCTGTTTACATTAGAATGATAACACTCATGACATTAATTAAAAAATCTCCAACTTCTTGTCATTTGGTCTTATGTAATACCAAGGGATGGAACATTTGATATTCAGGAGGGGGTAGGGTCTAGAAGATTGCTGATGTAGCATTACTTTTTTACCAGATCCCTTGTGCATTTTTTGCCCACTCCCACCTTTTCTTTTTATCAAGCCTTGTCTGTTTTTTGTTGTTGACATTTGCTTATGTGTTTAGGATCTGCTTGTTCCATTGCTATAGAAGTTGATAAGCATGTTCCTAAAGATGACCTCCAGTACCTAAGTTGGATACCTTATTTGCTTTTGTCATTCTTGTTTTTCTGGTTTAAATATTTCTTGAATGGACCAATTCAAACCGAATGTGAGCACATAGTGTCCTTGACGGTATTTTTTCAAAATCAATCAGTTACACCTTCAGAGTTAAATATACTTGGGAGTATATACTGTTTTCGTGCTATTACTCAGACATCACAAATCAAATTTCATCAATTTGGGAAATGTGAACTAATTGATAAGTATTCCTGCAGGATGAATTGAAGGAACAAAACACATGTGAGTGTCTTTATTGACACACTATCTAAGTTGGGAGGACTTGGAAAAAAGTTTTCAACATGACCGATTATGAAATTTGTTACTTACAATGTCAGTATATCAAAATGACAATAAGCCTTTACAAAATAATTGCAATCATACCCATCCATAAAGCACTGGTACACACTCATGTAACTCTCATTCTTGGACTGAATGACAGATAAATCTTGACTCATTGCTCAATTGAATTCTAATAATCAAAATCCATTAATTTTGCAAGGTACTCCTGTAGGCAAGTAAAGTCACGAGATTTTGCAGACATATTGCTTTTTCTTTCCTTTTTTAGCTCATATTTGGTATGAATATAAATACCAATAAGAGCTTTTATGATGAGTCGGTAGCGTCTGTATGTCTGTATATTTGTGGGTATGTATGTGCGGATGTATGTCCATCACACACAAAGGCTCCCATACCGCCAAAGCTACCGTCTCAGTATTTGGTGTACAGGTAGATGCAGGGGTTGAGATGTGAATTTGTTCAAATGAAAACGTCAGTGTCAAAAATGTGCAAATGAGGTAAGAAAAAGAGAAATCCTGCAAATGTGCAGAGTGGTTGCAGCAACTGAATCAGCCCACACATCTGAATAAGAGGATTTTGACCTTCAACCTATTTGTATGCAGGGTACCCATTATGTTTGGGAGTGGTAGCAGTAACTGAAACAGCTAATTGGTCATTTCCTGTCATTGTTTATGAACTGTGACATATTAACAGACCTCCTGAAACCATGGATGTCTATTTTTGTACATCCTTGGTTGAAAGATTCTCTGCTATGCATGTTGCTAAAGTTGACCTTCAGTACCTAAAGTTTCAGACCTTATTTACTTTTGTCATTCTTAATTTTCTGGTTTTAAATATTTCTTGTTGTTTTTTTGGTTGTACTGAGCAGAAATTGTCATAACATCAACATATAATTTTCCTGCACTGAACAGATAGAAACAACACTTATTGTTGATTTTTGGTATGTACCAATTTTGATCAAATTTGAGCGACACCATATAATTGCGGTATTTTTATCTTTCTGTCGTGATTCACATCTAGCCACATCTTATTTGAAGTAGGATTACAAAGACATCGCAAAATTATCGACCTCGCACGCGTCAATTTAGACCGGCTACGTTAACCTTTTTTTCTGCTCATGAGGAAATAAAAAAAAAATGAATAAATATGCGACGATAGTGCATAACACAGTGCTGTATAATTAAAATAGAACTGTAAACAAAATAACTGACATTAACATTCCAGAACTGTACACATACACATATGCTGTGCATTTATCATTGTGTGCATTTCTATGTCGTTTTCATGTTTTTTGCACATTCTTGTTGGTAGAAGAGTAAAAAAAAATTGAGAAGAAACAAAACAGTGACACCTCATCATTTTTACAATGTCTAGGATGAGAAACAAGCATATAATTATTTGTAACAATTTACGCTAAACGGAAAAAAATAAATAGAAGAAAAGAAAATGTGATAACAAATCGATCTATAGATCTATCTATCCATCTATCTATTAACCAAATTATCGAATCGATCAATCTATCTATCAATTAATTGATCTATCTTTCTATCGAATTGATAGATCCTTCATTTTATTGATCGATCTGCCCATCAATTTGTCTATCGATCAATTGATTGATCAATCGACAGACCGACCATCTATCAAACATCGATAGATAGATAAATTGATCTATCGGTTGAGTGATCGATTTATGTATCGATACATTGATCGACCTATTTATCCATCTATCTATCTAGCTATCTAATATCTAGCCGTCTATAAATCAATCGATCTATCTCTCCCCATGAATCCCTAAATAAGATATTATCAGTTAATTGATACGTTATTGGTTGTTTTGATGCTGTATTGGTTGACTTTTCTACGTTATCAGTTGATTTAATCTGTTATTGGTTCATTGATACGTTATCAGTAAATTTGTTGATACGTTATCAGTTAGGAAAAATTACTATGTTATCGGTAAATTTTTACTACATTATCGATTAGAAAAATTTACTTCGTTATTGGTTCGTTACTACATTACCGGTTGATTTACTATGTTATCGGTAAATGTTTACAACGTTATCGGGTTTGATACGTTATCGGTTAGTTACTACGTTATTGGTTGTAACTGGGCCTTTGAGTCAGCTTGGCATTTATATAGCCTAACTTTGGGTCGTTAACATATACTGTATCAAATTTATTTCAATTTTTCTGATTGGCTTTTACATGTAGCTGAAGCACATTAAGCAGGAAATGCAGGAAATCTATACATGACTGTGAATAGACGAGATGCATTGAAACTGTGGCAAAAGTACAACTGTGCAAGCTACAACATATCTTTCCATGGTTTTAATACTTAGCAAAGCTTCCAATGACCAAAACAAGAGAGAGAAGTCTCGTTCAAAAACTCCTCAGTACAAGTTTATCTTGTTCTGCTTCTCCCTTGAACACCCCAGGTATATTTTTCTCCTTTGCCGTGCAGACGTGATTTTGTAGTGTATCTGTTAAATTTAGTGTATATTTCAGTGATATTTGATGGGCTATTTGATGTTGCAGTAATAGGCTCATTATCCCATAAAAATCAACTACGTCTGAAAAACAGTCTAACCAAGTAAAATAAAAAAACTGAATGATAAAACACCTCACCATTTCACTGAGCTGAGCTGGGATCGGCTTAAACGGAAAGTTACAGGAACGTGGGTGCACAATAGTGGGATTACTGATGACACAGCCATCTGCATACAGTGGGTGGGAGTTTTTGAATTCTCATAGCATCGCTTTGACCAGGTGATAAATTTAAATAATCATGATGGGCACTTTTGTGACATATGCAAAGCGGGGTCAAATGGTTGTAAGGGAACAAATGTTGATACATTCTCCGACAAAAAATGCAACAATTTTTCAGTTTATTTTCGACTCAAGTTTAGTCCCTATATATTGAAACGCAGTGGTCGTCCCGCAGTGCATGGGCGATTTTTTTGTTGATAAACATAAATGTTTGTAAACATAAGTCTTCTCAACTTCAATCGGAGTGAGATGGGAGCAGTCCCTCACTTTGTGAACGCCTTTGTAAGACTCAACATCATGCAATAGTAAAATATTAAGATCGGAAACGAACTTCAGTGGTGTATTTCTATTTATAAACTCATGTAAGGCTACGAACATTGAGACACTACACTTGGCACATTATGTCGCTGAGTTTACTGCACGCAGTCACAGTGAACAAATGGGTTTGATCGCGTGCGGTCATGCTGGTTGTACACAATGCTATTTACAGCACAGTAAAAATACATCACTATGATGATCAACATTGTGTATATATATATATATATATATATATATATATATATATATATATATATATATATATATATATATATATATATATATATATATATATATATATATATATATATATATATATATATATATATATACCGTACTCGTCCGAGTATAAGCCCCCGGTTCGGCAACACTAAACAGCGGTAAAACTAGGGGAGGGGCTTATACTCGAGCAACCCCATGTTATCTGGCATGGACGCTTAATTTATGCTAATTTTATGCACGATTTTTTTCAACACCACTCGATCTTTCTATCGCTTTCAAAATCGACTTACACATCCAAAGAAATTGATTGTACAATCTCTGAATACAGAAGTGACATTTTGGTGAAATTTCAGCGTCGAAAAAAAACCCAAACTTGAAACAAAGACGTCATGTATGCTGCTGATCAACAGTAATGACATGTGATTGTGAACAGGCATGCATTGCCCACACGGAAAGGCAACTCAATATTCCAATATCAAACTGTCTACATCTTGTGAAAACAACAACATAGCAGTGAAAATTGTAATAGTCACCAGGAAAAGTCTTCACAAATGAAAGGATAATTGCTTCAAACAAAAGAAGCTGCATGTTTCAAGCATGAAAACATCGTGGCCGTGAATGAAAATAAACAATGGCCGACGTGAGTGAGACTATTCTATTTAGGCGACGGGGGTGAGTAGGGTCAAAGAATCAAGACAGTACTGGAAAAACGTGTCATTTTCCTTACGATATTGTCAAGGGAACTCCAGTTTCCCATTGTTTTAACATCTTTTAATGGTTTCTTTATTATCTAAAATTAATTTTACCAAGTTAAATGACCAAATATACTCTCCTAACCTTTCTGTATTTGAGTTACACTAGGGTAGGGGCTTATACACGGATGTAATGCATTTTCTAAAATCCTCTAAAATCAGTAGGGGGGCTTATACACGAGCAGGGGCTTATACTCGGACGAGTACGGTATAATATATATATATGCCGTGTGTATATTATATATATATGTGTGTGTGTGTGTGTGTGTGTGTGTGTGTGTGTGTGTGTGTGTGTGTGTGTGTGTGTGTGCCTAACACAAAAATTACACTCAAGAGCATGATCGGCAAGCCAGAGCAGGACACGGGAGATGCTGTTGCTTCGATACAGGGAGAAGGTGACCGCGTTGACATACACGGATATAAGACAATCCGGTCCCACAACGTACCGGCCCTGATTTGGCCCATAACTTGGCCCACGACCCACTGTTGATTACCATTTCTTACTTCTAGTATTACATGGCAAGAAATAGTCAAAGTACAGGACACAATAGACAAAACGAGCAGGTTTTTTGCGGTATTTGGCAGGAAAATTGCACGGCTACACATAGGGTAGCTCTGCATGGCAGGGCTGTGTGTTACCGGCGTTATACGGCCTCCCACCAACCCCACCGGTAACACACAGCCCTGCCATGCAGCTCTACATGTACACATAGGGACGTATTAAGAGATCCTGTGGACGGTCATGGCAGTGATCCAACGGCTAGCTAGTGTAGGCCTACCGGTGCTACACAAACTTCGTTGTAGTACTTCCTGATTGCCGAGTAGGTCTTAATCCTCTTTCAAATGAGATAACCCCCACATAACAAGAAGACCTATGAAAGGTCCTTCGCTTGACTTGATACATGTACTCTGAATTCTCGTTTGTGACCCAAGAACGTGGTAAACTTGGTAGTGGAGTTGGATTCTCTACAGCCGAGTGTAGCGCGCCATATACCCGGTTCTCTTGACACCGAATACGTTGTCAACAAGGGGGGGGGCCCTCAGGAGCATGCGCAGCGCGACGACCACTGCGCTTTAACAGACATCGTATACAAGATTCAATAACAATGAATGCCTGAAACATGGCAAAATTATGGGATTCTGGGACCAAACACGGCACGTCTGATCAGTAGCGTTGCTTTTTCACATTTGCATTGATTTACAATAATCTGGCTTTTATAGGGGAAGTTCCTGTTTAACTTTTGAAAATGCGTCAGAGGAGGTTTTTGCATTGCCATTGAGGGGTTATGAAAGAGTCTGTTCATGTAGTTAGTGTGAAATCAGATTTTTCCACTTCTGCTTATAGGATAATTCCAGAGCATACTTGAAACTCAATTTTCAAAGTTGTCACATCCTACTCTTTTAAGTGTCATTCAGTGGATCTGAGCTTACTTTGCCACAAATTATGGTTGATATCGTTTTGTTAAATGAAGTGTATCATCTGTTTTCCAACAGGGAGGTAACGTCTTCATTTCAGTTAAGTCATTCCTGGGATGATTTTACACTTGTAAGTATATTTTACAGTACCATCCTAGTATATAAACCCTTTCACAATCATGGTTTCGCCCAAACCTATTGGTATAAATGATCATCAACATGTTTACAGGGATTTGGGTCAAACCGGTTAAATAATACAAACAAGTTCTGCAGTAAGTCTTTCTACAGGTATATTCATTAAATCCTCAGAATGAACTATGGAATTATGACAATATAAACTGTCAACTGAGTGTTATTATATTGCAAAAGATCTTTCATCTTGTGGGCCACTTAGTAATATATATATATATATATATATATATATATATATATATATATATATATATATATATATATATATATATATATATATATATATATATATATATATATATATACTTATATAATATATATATATATATATATATATATATATATAAAACTCTAGTGACTTGCTGAACTGGTGTTTTGTTCCAAGTCGATCTCACCTCCAATTCCAAAGTAAAATTTTAGGCTGATTGGCAACGTTTCGATATGACTTGCATATCTTTATCAAGTATATATATATATATATATATATATATATATATATATATTAGAATCATTACTTGAGGCAATTGTAAGTAGAAGTCACCAAACCATTCAGAAGGCAACCCATTGATATGGCCTATATGATACTGTTAAAAGTATGTATATTAAACTTTTGATGTCTGTTCTGAGGGCTATATTTATATATTACCAATATGAAAGCAGTAATAGATACAATACTTGTGAATTAGGAAGTAACAGATAAGGAAGTAACATTTGATTTGGTTGTTAAGGTATGTTTCATGATGACATAGGTATTTTTATTGTGGTGACAGTAACAATTCACAGAATTATCAATGAATTTCTCTGCATTATTCATCTTCCAGTTGCCATATAAATAATATGGCATATGAAACTATAGTGGTAGTAGCTGTCTAGTATCTGCTGTGTGTCTGCATGTCTGTTGTTTTTTCCATTCTGTTTTGTCAGAAACAGTAACACTTATCCGCTTAAACTTTGGTGTGTACATGAACTTTTGGTCAAAGATGGAATTTTGACATGGCTCCAAAATGAGCAAATGAGTTTAATAAATGCAGAAATTATTAACAATTGTAAATGTTAAAACTATTAAATATACAGCTTTGAATAGGGACCTTACACTCTAGGAAAGTCGTTGAAAGGCTTGAATTTTAAAATATTCTATTAAGAAAGCACTGGAAAAGTCCTAAGAATGAAATTGAATCTGGGATAGTCCTGGAAAATTGATGATCAACCCACAAGTGTAAAAGTTGACAAGGTAACTAGATGTGATATTGTAAAAATGATAATTAAAAATGATGTAAACAAATGATATTAGGAAAGTGTTATTTTAGTCATCAAAACGTCCTTTAATATTGATGAAAAAGTCCTTGAAAGTCCTCAAATTCAATTGACTTTTAGTGTATTGACCCTGTTTAATTGATCAAAAATAGTCCTACTGGGTTGCAGATCCAAGTTGGTTCAAATGAAGTTGATCACATGACTATCATGCAAATGAGCAGAACCATAATTTTTGGTAAAAAATCTTAGATATAGAAACTGCCTGTTGTAGGACTTTTGACATTATGGAAACTTTCCTATTTCGATGCAGATTTAAGTCCAAAACCAAAGTTGATATGCTAATGAGCAATACAACTGTGAAAATGGTAAAAATTACAAAATGAAAAACTGCTTGCCCCAGGGCTTTAAAATGTTGTAGGTACGGTATGTTTCTATTTTGATGCAAATTTAATCCTTTTCCTGCTAAGTTCATATTTCACCATTAGGTTAAGTTGGTTAAAACTAGTTAAGCAAAACATGTCCCATATGGTCCATTTTAACATAGACTTGCAGATTTGAAGGTATCTGAAAACAGAGATACTGTGAAAATGATTTTACAGACTAAAGCTGCTATAACGTACCAAGGAAGTGGGTGAAAATACGTATGGATTTGGCTCAATACCACTTTTTACTGACTTGACAGATGGGGAAGTGATACTGTCTGGCTGGAATATGGTTCTGTGCAGTGTTTCATCTTGGCTGTGCGTTTGCGCAGCTTCCCCCTCTTGTGTGTGCTGGGCCCTGCCAATTGCACGTAGAAGGGGCGACCCATCGCACAATGTACTGAGCTGGGCGGAATGGCTACTATCATGGGTGTCACACTTCGATACATTTGACCTGTTATTGTCACCTGTTAATAGTGTGGCAATGGGCATTGTATAGTGTAGCAAGAACATTTACATGGACAGGACTAATTTTAGTTCAATTTTGATACTTTTTGAACTGCTTCAATAAAATGCTGTTGAAACAATACCACGAGTTAATTTCTGTACGCTGATTTTGCATATGAAAGCCTATCAGCTAGTCGAGAGTTACATTCACTAAAGTTCATTGCCCTAGCCCGATAAGGTCTCTGTGTCACATCATCTCTGTATAATTTAGAAAAGGAGACAAAAATAAGTTTTTGTGCATCATATGAATGTCCATAACACTCTGAAAATAAATCTGATAGCAAAATTGACACGAGAAATTGGACTTTACTGTCACAGAAACGTGTTCAGTGCAGACTGCATACAATGAAAGTCACAAGCATCGAAGCAAGCTGTGATGTCAATTTTTAGCTACTATAGAAGCTATTGGGATGGGTATCCGTCCGGCGTCAGTCTGTATGTATGTATGTATGTATGTATGTATGTATGTATGTCCGTTTGTGAGGCGTCCGTCCACTCAAATATCTTGAGAATCGCAGTACTTACTGATTTGATATTTGTTGTGTAGATGAAAAATATGATTTTGAGAAACTGTTTTTTTTAATTTTTTGATATTGTTGAAAATAGGCAAATTAATGCCAAAAAAGGCGTTTTTGGTAAAAAATCTTCTTCTTCATAACCGCTGGTCAGACAGCTTTGTTATTTGGTATACAGGTCCCTAGGGACAACCCAACTTAGATTTGTTAAAATTGTGATGAAATATGCAAATCTGTATTTTTAAGGAATTTTTTTTGTCATTTTTGATCAAAATTTGACTTACATTGTATATAGTTCTTGTACTGTATAAACCCTATCGATTCACCCAGAAAAAAATAATTAATATGATTTTAAATAATTGAATTAATTAGGAAATCATCAAAGCCAAAATAATTTTAGTGTAGAATTATCAGAAAGTTCAACTTTTTTTGACAGTTCATAGTGAAATGCTTACCATCTTGGAGGATTAAAACATGTAAAGGCAACTTTCCTGAATCCCAACTTTGACATATTCTGAACCATCATTTATTGTGCCCTGTATGTTATCTAAAAGAAATTGCTCAAAATAGTTTGTCATGATAGGGTGGTCAAATAAATAGAGATAGAGAAAGTTCTAATTTCCATTTCTGTTTATTGGTGGTTGACTTGGTATTAAAGGATAAAAAAAAAAACTTGACTTTTGAGGAAAAAAATAGGTGGTCAATGAAAAGAGTGGTCAAAGTGATAGGGTTTTTATGGTAAAGCTGGGCTGTAAGATTCCTCATGTGCTATTTATAGCAATTATGCAATCTGTGTAAACAGTGCAATGAAAGTGTTACATGATGCTTTTGATGACCTTGAACTTCTTAAGTTTCAAACATTTGTCTCGTCAGTGTGCTTTCTCTGAGTACGTACAGTCTCAACTTATTCAACAGAACTTACTTACAATGATAATTTGAAAGTTAAAATGTGCTTGGTTAATAGGATGAAAATACTGATAAAAAGATAACCAGCTTAAGATTCTTTATAACCTGACAGATATGCTGTTTTTTTATGATGAAAATCTTGATCTAAGCAAGTCTTGTTTACTTCAATTAGAATGTAATTAACTCTCGTTTATTAGCTACTATAGACTAATATAGTCTATAGAAGCTATTGGGATGGGTATCTGTCCGGCGTGCACTGTCAGTATGTATATCCGTTTGTGAGGCGTCTGTCCACTCAAATATCTTGAGAACTGCAGTACTTACTGATTTGATATTTGTTGTGTGGATAAAATATATGATTTTGAGAAACTCTTTTTATTAATTTTTGATATTGTTGAAAATATGCAAATTAGCCCCAAAAAAGGTGTTTTTGGTAAAAAATCTTCTTCTTCATAACCACTAGTCAGACAGCTTTGTTATTTGGTATACAGGTCCCTAGGGATAACCCAACTTAGATTTGTTAAAATTGTGATGAAATATGCAAATCTGTATTTTTACGGAATTTTTTTTCCATTTTTGGTCAGGCCATCCTGAAATGAGCTATCAAAGGTATCCACCTTCTTCATCAATACATGTGTCACAAAAGGTTATTCTCTACATAACACAGCAGAGCTCTGTCAACTGTTGAGTCGCTTGTTTTTTCAAAACCGCTGGTCAGACAGCTTTAATATTTGGTTTACAGGTCCCTAGGATGACCTTAGTGAGATAATTTCATACAGTCAGGAAATACTTAATTTTGTATCCATGTCTATAGTAGCTTCAGACTTTGGCCCTATGTTTGAATTATGTGAACAGACATCGACTAATTTTTCGGGCAAATAAACCCTAAAATTAACTGTCGGTGACAACCAACTTTCTGTTTGTTATTTTCCCCATTCTAAAATGACTGTAAAAAGCAACTGGAGCGAATCGGACATCGAAAAAAACTCTGCACTCAATTCAAAACAGGGCAGACTAGGATCTGACCCTCTAAGTTGTTCGTTTTAGTTCTACTGAGCCTGCACACAAGACCAGCTTGGTCACTAGAAAAATACAGCTCACTGGTTTGCATAGGGCAATGTTGATCAAAACTTACCAGTAGTGAGGGATGATATATGCACAGTAAAAACGTGACAAACAAGCACACTATTTTTTTCAGAAGCTACAAAACATTCTTTTATAACTACAATAGATTTTTTTCTTGCTTTTGTAGTGCAGACAGTTCAGTGAAAACTGAAAAAATCCCTTGAAGGTACAATTGGAATGGCTGGCTGTCGTTAATTTTATGTTTTATGTTTGAATGTACATTTAAGAGGCACTCCCACTTGGTAACATTTTTAAAACACATTTTTTAAATGCCTACGGTCGATATTTGACGTGGCGACTGCGCGCGGATCTCGAGATATTGATAAAAACATGTCATTTCCCGAGCGTATTTTTCACATCCCGAAGTTTTACGATCGTTTCTGATTTTGACCCGAAATGCCCCGAAGGTTTGTTGTTGTGCTGATTGACAATATTCTAGGGAGTTCTACAATAAGTTCGAACGACGCAATTAATTTACTTCCCACTGCAAAGAGTTTATATACAGCATTATGCCATTACCTCAGGTAAGTTTTGTAAAACTTCTCCTTAGTTTTTGTCGTTTTCATTATTCTAAATCAGTTGTATTATATTTTTAACCAATACCACATAAACATCAGTTTTTACGTGTCAAATATTAGCCGCCTCCGATGACTACATTTTGTCGTCTGCCACACAGTATGCCGCGCGCGAGGTATGCGTCTATGCATACCACTCGGCGGCCACTATGTATCAACCGCACGTAACTGTGCTAGTCACCTGTGCAAATTCTGGTGGAATCAAACTTTGTTTTCCGTTTTTTCTCAGAGTCAGTAAGACTCTACTTTTCCCCAGGGGCATGACCGATCACCGATCACCGACGCGAGTGGTACTGTGGCGTACAGCAGCGTCAGCGTAGACTCGTACTCCATAGCTTAGATGACAATGGCCCCAGTGCCGAACGTTCTATGTTCGGAAGCTGAATTCAGGTGGGCCACCGGAATTCAAACTTTTACTTTTTAGCTACTATAGACTATAGTCTATAGAAGCTATTGGGATGGGTATCCGTCCGGCGTCCGTCGTCAGTCTGTATGTATGTATGTATGTATGTATGTATGTATGTATGTATGTATGTCCGTTTGTGAGGCGTCCGTCCACTCAAATATCTTGAGAACCGCAGTACTTACTGATTTGATATTTGTTGTGTAGATGAAAAATACGATTTTGAGAAACTATTTTTTTAAATTTTTTGATATTGTTGAAAATAGGCAAATTAATGCCAAAAAAGGTGTTTTTGGTAAAAAATCTTCTTCTTCATAACCGCTGGTCAGACAGCTTTGTTATTTGGTATACAGGTCCCTAGGGGTAACCTAACTTAGACTTGTTCAAATTGTGATGAAATATGCAAATCTGTATTTTTAAGGAATTTTTTTGTCATTTTGGTCAAAATTTGACTTACATTGTATGTAATTCTTGTACTGTATAAACCCTATCAATTCACCCAGAAAAAAATAATTAATATGATTTTAAATAATTGAATTAATTAGGAAATCATCAAAGCCAAAATAATTTTAGTGTAGAATTATCAGAAAGTTCAACTTTTTTTGACAGTTCATAGTGAAATGCTTACCATCTTGGAGGATTAAAACATGTAAAGGCAACTTTCCTGAATCCCAACTTTGACATATTCTGAACCGTCATTTATTGTGCCCTGTATGTTATCTAAAAGAAATTGCTCAAAATAGTCAATAGAGATAGAGATAGAGATAGAGATAGAGAAAGTTCTAATTTCCATTCATGGTTGACTTGGTAAGGATAAAATAAAATTACTTTTTGAGGAAAAAAATAGAGTGGTCAATTAAAAGAGTGGTCAAAGTGATAGGGTTTTTATGGTAAAGCTGGGCTGTATAAAGATTCCTCATGTGCTATTTATAGCAATTATGCAATCTGTGTAAACAGTGCAATGAAAGTGTAACATGATTCCTTATAATGCTTTTGATGACCTTGAACTTCTTAAGTTTCAAACCTTTGTCTCTTCAGTGTGCTTTCTCTGAGTATGTACAGTCTCAACTTATTAAACAGAACTCACAATGTTAATCAAAGATATCCACCTTCTTCATCAATACATGTGTCACAAAAGGTTATTCTCTACATAACTCAACAGAGCTCTGTCAACTGTTGAGTTGCTTGTTCTTTCAAAACCGCTGGTCAGACAGCTTTAATATTAGTTTACTTGTCCGTAGGATGACCTTAGTGAGATAATTTCATACAGTAAGGAAATACTTAATTTTGTATCCATGTCTATAGTAGCTTCAGGGACTTTGGCCCTATGTTTTGTGGACATGTTTTTATCGATATCTCACGATCCGCGCACAGTCGCCACGTCAAACATCGACCGTTGGCATTAAAAAAATGTGCTTTCAAAATGTTACCAAGTGGGAGTGCCTCTTTAAGCCCTAAGAAAGCAAACTTACAGAATATGTACAAACAAATACAGAATATTTAAGCATGAGGGAATGTGCTACAATTTCTTAAGGGATATTAATACTTATAAATATTAATGAGCTGTCTGCATTCTTTGAAGCCCTATACATTCAAAACAGTGATACCAAAATTTGTTGACTTTTGACAAAATCTTATAGAGGATGGCGTTTGCAGCCAGAAGCTTGGATTGTGTAAGCAAGTGATTTATGACTTGTAGTATGAGATATCACAAGTGACATCACTGCAACATTAAAACTTACATATAAGATGTCATTAAATGTTTCAGTTAAATCCCCCCCCCAAATTTTAAAATCCCCCTCAAAAATTCAGTAGAGGGGGACCAATCCCCCCTGGTATAGTACCCTAGATGAAACACTGTATGTGTGTGTCTACCAGATTTCTGGCAGTATTCATCATCTGTGAAGGTTAAATCTCATTGGTTGATTCTCATTATTACAAGTAAGAGCAACTTAAAGAGTCTAAAACATGAGGTCTACCTGACTTACAATTTAAAGTAATTGAACAGGAACATTGAGTTTCAGCTAAACAATTGTCTAAAACTTCCAAATGACTGTAAATTGGCTTGCAAGTTTATAAAATGACTACTTGCAAATGAGACAAGTAAATCTTTGTTTTAAAAATTGTCAAAAATTGTGCATCCAAAAGTTCCATTCCTATTACAATTTGACAATATTTGTGATATTTTGACATGTTATTCAAGTGAAAGCACATTCTAATAAGAATGTGCTTCCACTTGAATGGCATTATTTTCTATATCATCCAGGGTGATTCCCCAAGTTCAAGAAGTGACAAGTCACTCAGTAAATTTGCTGAACCTTTGACAATATTTCCATCATCTTTGCCGCTTTCATCATCACCATCCCCATCACCAACAAGAATACTGGGAAAGGTAAGCTATCACACAACACAAGCAGTCTAGTCAAATGGCATATACGCTGAAGATACTTGTTTGACTTAGATCAAAACTGAACGTGATGATGATGATGATGATGATCATAATAATAATAATAATAATAATAATAATAATAATAATAACAATATTATTATCATCATCATTATCATTATTAGTCCCCATGGACACTGTCCGGGGGACTTATAGGTTTGGTCATGTCCGTGAGTCCGTGCGTTGGTCCATCTGTCCGTTCACGCAGATATCTCAGAGATGCCTGGAGTGATTTTGTTCAAACTTGGTACAAGGATTACTTCATATGTCATACATATGCACGTCGATTTGTTTTGAGAGATGATCCAATATGGCCACTGTGCGGCCATTTTGTTATGATTTTTCAGGCACATCTCAACCTATTTTATTCAAAGTTGGTACAAGGACATTGGCCTATATCATACATATGCATGTCAATGTGTTTCACGATATGACCCAATATGGCCGCATGGCGGCCATTTTGTTACAATTTTTTGATGTACGGAGCCATAACTTAGGCACGTCTCAACCGATGTTGTCGGTTGTCTACTTGTTTCACAGTCCAATGCAATATAATGGCTGCCTGGTGGCCATTTTGTTACGATTTTTTCATGTACAGAGCTATAACTGAGACATATTTCCACCAGTATCATTCAAAGTTGGCACAAGGACATTGACCTATGTCATACATGTGGACATCAATTTGTTTAACGGCATGTAGCAGTATCATGTCAATTATTGAATTTTCGTAATTAGTCTGATATGTCAAGAATACTGCATCAAATTTCATGAAACTTGGTACAGATGTTAAGCTCACATTTCTTTAACAGTGAAAAAGGCATTTATCAATGTCAAGTAAATTAATTTGTAATTGCATGTAATGAACATTCCTAATTAGAGTGATATATCCACAAATACAACGTCAAATTTGATGAAACTTGGTACAGATTTTGATCTCTTAGTGTTGTAAATACAAATCAATGACCCTTAGTGGTATCATTTATATATATAAATTAATTGCTAGTTTGCATTTACATGATGGATTTTTACCTTCTCGTGTCTATTTATAGACAGAGAAGGTATTAGAGTTGAAAAACCAGTATGCTGGTGTCAACTACTTCCGTCTGTCAATACTTCCGTCTGTCAAGATCCGTTGACGTCATGCCATTGTGATGGGTCATATCATAAAACTGGTGGGGGTGTTCATGGTTCAGGTTGAGGTGCAGGAGAACGATTTTGAGCTGTGACAAAAATCAAAAGGGACTTAGCGGCATAGCCACAGTGTTAAGCCTTTCTCCAAGGTTCTTAGTTGACTACGATCTATTACAGACTACTGAGCTGACGTTAGGGGTACTCACTTTGTGTTTGCTCACTCTGTGTGCGCTAGTGTTTGGTACTGAGTTGCGTGGATATCCCCTCATGGCCTCACGTGATATGGGCCTGTTGCATAATCTGCAGATGATCATATGCCTCTGAGTCTGAAAACGGTCATTGTGTAAGCCTGTCGGCATTTTCCTTGCATTTTTCGCATTAATTTTGCAAAATATCGGCGAGTACCTCAATATTTCAAGATAACTCTTTCTTTCCAATCGTTTCCTGGAGTTTCAGAGTCATATGAACGAAAATGAGTGAAAGTTTTTGATAGGAAAATCGGACGTCGGCCATGTTCAATGTTTACAGTACAATCAGAAGTTTATGTGGAGGAAATAACTAACAAACACTGTTCAGGATGCCCGCCCTCTAGAGCCAGACCTTCCTATATGAAGTACCACATTTGATGCTTGTGGAAAGCTTGAACACACAAAGGAGCATTTTAACTTTTAGAAAATGACAAATTGAATAAGAAGGTATTCTGAAAATGTCAAATACTGAGAAAAATGCGCAAATATTCAAAATAAACAGGTTAACTGACTGGTCAGCTATAAAAAACAATGAAAATGTTTATGATCAAAAGTTTTTGAGATGCGCACATTTTAACAAATACAGAAATTATTAACATTATAAATATAAGACCAAACTATTTTTTCAGGGATGGGACAGGTTGGAAATGAGGGGTGAGAGACAAAGGCACTCCTATTGCTGCATGTGGATGCAGCCACACCATTTCATTTACAGCATACTTATTCACTGTGTTGTGTTCAAGTTCCATATTGTACTGACTGTCATACAAGGATAACATAAGCAAAGCAAATCAAATTAGAAAAGGATCAGTGCTGTTGTGTGGATTTTGCTGAACATGGCTGATTTTAATATTTCGCCCTATATATTTGGTATCCAGCAAAGGCATATTTTAATGTAAAGTCAAAATTAACACTACATAGCGGACAATATATGTTACCGTTTCTGCATGAACTTTTCTTTTTAAATTATAGTGTAGTAGTACTTTGAACAGATTAACAATTATCGTGATGTCAACCCATAATTTTACATCACAAAGACTGTAATTCTGCCAATATTTTTATTTTTCAGTCATTTTGTAAATTTGCACTGCACAAGATGATTGAACAAACTGCAATGTTTGAATTCTTAAACACAAAGAATAAAAATCCTGTGGTCACAGATTAAATTGTTTTTTGAAAAGAAATTTTCTTTTAAACACTTTTAGCATATATTCTTTACACGGTCATGTATTTCAAGGAAAATATGCCTATTAAAAACAGTAATTTCTTCACTTTCAATTTTTTTCAATACTATGACAATTATCAGCCATGAGGTTTTACAAACACAAGACCAGATAAGCGTTTTTCATCATTTCCACAGGACTGTTTGGAAAATCCATTAAAAACAGTTAAAAGTAACTTAAAATGATCACTTGGTATACATTTAATTTACAGATGCCAGGTTGTGTATTTCACATGCACTCAGGTCAGTAGGGAAGTGCGTCATTACTATTTTGGACTGTTAATTCTTATTTCTGAATTATTTAACTTTTTTTTCACATTGGACTATCTTTATGCAGTTTATACTGTAGCTTAGAATTTTTTTGATTGATGTATTTAATCATCTTTTTGGTTCTTTGGGTCCATATCCCACCTCATGCCCCTACATCATCAACTATTTACCAACAACTCCATGCCAACAACCAATTACCTGACCTGGCCACACATTAGAGAAGGTACAGCGTCATTGACGGTATTTTTGTTTTTAGGTTGAATGTCCAAAGTACTGCATCAAAATCTGTCAGTGTTAGGATAGGATGCAAAAATGTTTGGCAGCATCCTGTTGATTAAGTAGTAATTGATTCATTTTAACCCTTTGAGCGCTGTAATTTTCTCCCACCAAAAATTTAGTGCAAAATTTTACCAATATTTATGAATTTTTCTGTAACTTTTTGATAATTTTAGAACAAACGGACATGACGTTTCATTGTCTACAGTTTTTTCTCAAAATTTTGGTGACAATCTGAGAAAAATTTACTGGGTTTATTTTATAAAGGGGACAAAAATGGACGTTGGCTCTCAAAGGGTTAATGACCTATTGTAATTAGGATGGTGGCCTACATTGGTTTTATGTTTTCACCTCCATGGAACTCATTTTAGGCCATTAAGCCCCATCTGTATCGTAGTATTTTTAATCACAGACCTAATTAATGAAGAGGACTCTTTCCTCTCAGAGGATTTGTAATTAAAGTACCCATTAACAAGTGGGGACTGTGTCATTGTCAATGACTTATTATTATTATTATTATTATTATTATTATTATTACAAGTTTAGGGGCTATAAGTATTATATAGAAATATAATAACAGTTCAATATTCAAATATCAGAATCATAGAGTTTATGGGGTCACGCCAAGTCACACAAAATATAATGCACCACTACATGGCCATAATTTTACTTAAGTTAAACAATCAGAAATAATTTTTCTTCATTATTCTTCCTGGAATGAGGCAAAGAAATCAAAATAAATTATTATGAAATGAACATTATTATACGTTGATAATTATAAATCCATAAAATAAATAAGTACCAGTGAATTATGTTTTAAATAAAACAACAAAACTGTGCGCTACTGTAACTGCTTGTGATAAATATAATGGTACATTGGATGATAAGGAGGATTGGGTTCGGATACTAGTAGAATTAATTTCAGCACATAAAATTAATTTGAAGGCATAAACTTAATTCGATAAATGCATAATAAGTTAGTAATATACTATATAACACTTATTTGGGATGACTGCATGAAACACAATTAAAAATGCTTGAAAAATTATTTCTGGTCTGTGTAAAATTAATTCTAACACACTAAAATTAACGGAAAACATAATTTTGACCAGAATGGCCCCAATATACATTATAAAATAAAATAATCGCAATCATACCAATCCATACTCCGAAGACATTAGGACAGAATTTGTAAGACAACGGTTGTAAACATAGACATAAAAACAGCACAAAACAGACAGTAAATAGACGGTACACACAAAAAGTCATATTCATGAAAGAAAGACATATAAACCTCTGGCCAGAAGACCTTTATTATTCTTTCTAGAATGTAGGCAAAGAAATCACAATTATTATTATTATTATGGAACAAATGTTAAAAGTTGTTACTTAGAAATCCAGAAAATAAATAAAAAACAGTGAATTATGTTTTAATATAGACCCTCTCGAGGGTCTATGGTTTCAATAAAAAACCTGTGGTTACCGAAATGGTTACTATGGCAGCATAAAACAAAAATGAACATGGAGTTCATGCCGTTATAAATACACTTAGGAGAGCATTTGCATAGTAACTGGGATTACTTTGGACTTTGGGAAAAAATTGAAATTTTAAAACGCAAATAGGTTACTATGTAAACACAGGGCAGTAAAAATGGATATCATATTTTGTCTTTCTAATCCGAAATAACCCTTTGGTATAATATTTCTGTTGATTACTGGATTTTTACACTGGATATGTGGTCTTTCTAACCCAAAATATACCTTTGATATAACACATTCTGTTGATTCCTGGATTTAAGGTGGAATCTTTGAAAAAATGGTAATTTTCACTCCTGAATGGTTGCCATGGAAACATCTCACATTAAAATGAGTGTGAGTCTTTTGTGTTCTAACCAGAAAAAAACCCTTATTGTCAATTTTTACATCAATCAATAGTTCTTTGATAGGAAGTAGGAAAAAAGTAACATTTTCAATCCAAGAATAGTTACCATGGCAACTCAAAACATTAAAATAAGTCTGTTTTTTGTGATCTCTGACCCGAACTCCCCCGCTAGATAATTTCCATATCAATCAAAGTAACTTTTCATTGGATATTAGAAAAACTTAAATTTTCAACCCCTAAAATGGTTACCATGGAAACATGGGGCAGTGAAATCGATATCATATTTGGTCTTTTCGACCCAAAATACCCTTATGGTGAAATTTTAATAGAAATTGAACCTATTATTATTAGCGTTATTATTTCTATATAATACTTATATTAATTATTATTATTATTATTGTAAAGGATATTTATAAAGCATCTATAGTATCTCCATGAGCTCGAAGCACTGTTCAGTACTTGAGAAGAAAGTAAGCTAGCATTTGAACAGATAAGTCTTCAGAGCAGGACCTGATGTCAACAAACCTGAAGCTAATTTGTTGTGTTTAGGTATGTTTTCTGACGAGTTGTCTGCTGTACCATTTCATGTGTGATGTTCACTGCAGTTTGGTTTGTGCTTGTGACTTAAATTTTCAATATTGTCCTGCAATTTAGCTGTCTAGATAGCTGATGGATAGTCAATAGTTTCATTTGTGTCATGACCATCTCTAAAACATGTAAGCAAATATTTCCTAAAAGCCATATCATCCATTATACCAGCTGTGTTGTTTGCTACCTAAATCGTATCCAGAATTATCTACTACCAATTAAATGTTTTGTCTATTGATTTCTAGCAATGCTACTCACCGTCGATGCAAATGCCAGTACGAAGCAGTTCATTGACTCCAAGTCCCACACCTAGTCCAACAAGAAGAACGTTTTCAAGTAAGAGAAGCATGAGTCCTGTAACAATAAGGCCAAGTATTCTTGCACAGACTTTAAAAAGAAAATGTAAGTGTACTCTAAAAATTCATAGCTCTATCTTTATTAGCTCCGCTGTCAGCGACGCGGAGCTTATCAAATAGATTGATTTTCCGTCGTCGTTGTCCGTCGTCGTCGTCCGTCAACAATTGCCTTCTCCTCTGAAACCGCAAGTCCAATTGCTTTGAAACTTTATATGCAGTTCACTTGAGGTGACCTCACTTCAGTTTGTTCAAATCGTGGTGAAATCTCTATTTTTGGGGCATTTTTTTGTGATTTTGGTAAAAAAATCTTCTACTCTGGAACCGCTTGTCTGATTACTTTGAAATTTGATATGCAGTTTACTTAGGGTGACTTCAGTCAGATTTTTTCAAATCGAGATGAAATTTGCATATTTGTATTTTTAAGGCAAATTTTGTCATTTTTGGTAAGAAAATCTTTAGAAATCTTCTTCTTCAAAACTAAAAGTCAGATAGCTCTGATATTTGGTACATATGTCCCTAGGGATGATCTATTTCAGATTTGTTCAAATTTTGCAGAAATATGCAAATTTGCATTTTTAAGGCAATTTTTGCCATTTTTGGTCAAAAAATGTATTTCTCATAAAGTACTGGTCTGATAGCTTTGAACTTGGTATACAGATGAACTAAGTAATATATATTGAATTTCTGATGAAATCTGTAATTTTGTATTTTGGGGGCAATTTTTGCCATTTTTGGTCAAAAAATGTGTTTCTCAAAAAGTACTGGTCTGATAGCTATGAAATTCGATATGCAGGTTCCTAAAGATGAACTAAATTTGATCTTTTGAAATTATGATGAAATCTGCAATTTTGTAATTTAAGGCCAATTTTTGCCATTTTTGGTCAAAAAATGTATTTCTCAAAAAGTACTGGTCTGATAGCTTTGAAATTTGGTATACAAGTTTCTACAGATGAGCTTAGTAATATATATTGAATTTCTGATGAAATCTGTAATTCTGTATTTTTTGGGCAATTTTTGCCATTTTTTGCTCACGTGTTGACACACGTGAGCATATGTCGCAGCGATGTCTGTCTGTCTGTCTGTCTGTCTGTCTGTCTGTGTACTCAATATCTCAAAAACGGCTCATCAGATCAGAATCAAATCTGGTACATAGATTCAGTTTGCAAATGGTAAGAACTGATTAGTTTTTGGTGGGTGTGGCTTGCTTACTTTTAGCTCATTTGCATAATTAATGATTTTAGAAAAACTGATATATATTGACAACGACTGCACACAATTTGATGAGATTCGCTACAAATGTTGATCACACCAAGATATATCAGCTTTGAAAGATATTAAGGGGTGACGTGAAAGATAATTACTAATTTGCATGTTTAATGAAATTTCCTAATTAGGAATATATATCTGAATTTACTCGATCAAAATTGACGAAACTTGGTACGCATATTGAAGATACTATGATTTAACATTATTGAAAGTCATTAAGCATTTTTACTTCATCCAAATCCTAATTTGCATATTTAATGACCTTTGAAATTAAGGATATATATTTGAAGTTACATGACCAAAATTGATGAAACTTGCTATGTACATTAAAGATACTATGATAGAACATTATTAAATGTCACTAAACATTTTTACATCAGCCAATTCCTAATTTGCATATTTTATGAACTTTCCTAATTAGGGGTATTTATCTGAATTGACGAGACCAAAGTTGATGAAACTGGCTATGTACATTAAAGATACTATGATAGAACATTATTGAGAGTCATTAAGCATTTGAACTTTAGCCAATTCCTTATTTGCATATTTAATGAACTTTCATAATCAGGGATATTTATCTGTATTGACTAGACCAAAGTTGACGAAACTTGCTATGTACATTAAAGATACTATGATAGAACATTATTGAAAGTCATTAAGCATTTGAACTTTAGCCAATTCCTTATTTGCATATTTAATGAACTTTCATAATCAGGGATATTAAATCTGTATTGACCAGACCGATAGACCGATAGAGTTAATCTGTGGTGAATATTGTTCATTATGTTGATCATAATACTTATGAAGTTGCAAACATGTGGCAAACATGTTGACGAAACTTGCTATGTACATTAAAGATACTATGATAGAACATTATTGAAAGTTATTAAGCATTTTTACTTCATCCAGCTCCTAATTTGCATATTTAATGAAGTTTTGAAATTAGGGATATATTTGAATTTATATGACCAAAATTGATGAAGCTTGCTATGTACATTAAAGATACTAGGGTATTATGTAGGCTAACATTGAAAGGCATTAAGCATTTTTGCTTCAGCCAATTCCTAATTTGTGTATTTAATGAACTTTCCTAATTAGGGATATATACTTGGATTTATTTGATCAAAGTTGGCATAACATGCTATGTACATTGATGATTATACCAGGTTATACCAATATTGGAAGGCATTTCGCACTTAAGTTTTCATGTCAGCTAATTTATAGTTTGCATATATAATGAGCTTTCAAAGTTTGGAATATATAGTTTGAAGGTTGAAGGACTTGACCAAAGGCAATTACACTTGCTATATAAAGTGGTGATACAATGACAGCAGTCAAAGAAATTAATTATTTTTATTTCAGCTAATTACATATTTGAATACTTAATGACCGATAGAGTTAATCTGTGGTGAATATTGTTCTTTATGTTGATCATAATACTTATGAAGTTGCAAACATGTGGCAAAGGTTCAAATTTACACATAACTGCAATATATAATGAAACACGTGAGCATTTACAGTTCATATCTGGTTTGTCAAAAAATGCGTATTTCCAAAACTACTCATCTGATAGCTTTGAAATTTGGTATGCAGGTTTCTATAGATGAACTAAATGATATTTATTGAAATTATGATGAAATCTGCAATTTTGATTTTTTGGGGCAATTTTTGCCATTTTTGGTCAAAAAATGTGTTTCTCAAAAAGTACTGGTCTGATAGCTATGAAATTCGATATGCAGGTTCCTAAAGATGAACTAAATTTGATCTTTTGAAATTATGATGAAATCTGCAATTTTTATTTTTGGGGGCAATTGTTGCCATTTTTGGTCAGAAAATTTTATCCTCAAAAAACTACTCACCAGATAGCTTTGGTTGACATGTTCCTAGGGATGATCCAATGTGATATATTCAAAGTATGATGAAATCTTCAATTGTGTATTTTTACAGCTATTTTAGCCACTTTTTTCTGGCCACTGAAATGAGCTATCAAAGATTTCCACCTTCTTCATCAACATGTGTCAAAAATAGTCATTCTCTACATAAATACAGCGGAGCTATATCGGCCGCTAGGTCGCTTGTCTCCTTTCAAAACCATAATGTGGTTTTGATTGTGTAGCATAGCATGCATTGGAAATGATATGCAGTATGTTTCTTCATGATGTAAGCATGATTTTCTTGCCATGGTGAAAACGATGTCATCACCAAAATATATAGAAACCGTTATTTAATATGGATCATTACCCTTTCCTCCCACATGCAATGAAAAGATGCTGCATTTGTTGTTATGAACTTTGACTTTGCACAAAATCAGCTAGGTGTTTTCTCTTCTTCAGTACGTAAAACTTGCATAATTACCATATCATTGAAAAGAATAAGATGATGTGAATGATAAATTACAAACTTGTCATGAAATCCACAGGGTATTTGCTTGCCTTCAGTATGTACAGCATGTATAATTATATCATTTAAAAGAATAATATCATGTCAATGATATGTGTGGAGACAGAACCCCAAATCCATATAGGCCGTCTTCCCTCTTTAAACTTTCAATTTCACCATTCAAAACAGTATAATTAGCTCAAACTATGGTTGCAAAAGGGTTGAGGCCATCTTGTAGTAATGACAGAGTTATAAAGCTGAAATGGTTCTTATAAAATTGTAATGTTCAATATACTTGATTCCAACACATTCCAAACATTGCATTAGTGTATAGTAAAAACAGGTTTTAAAGCTTTGACCTAAACTGATCCAATTGGTATATGCTATTTTAAAAGTTTTCTGACACATTATACTAACTTTGTATCAGCCCTAATTGTCATTTGGTGTCTTCTAATATTAGTAGGTGATTGTGATGTTGAGATGAGTCCACCAAAACGATATGCGTCATCAGATAGTGTACCATTATCTTGTCCTCAGCCAATTAATCATAGGTGAGTATGTGTCTTAATTGAAGTCAGTAACAATGATGCCAAATGTGTGATTTCATCACTGGTGATATTAAACTGTAACGGGAGAGACTAAAAATTGTCTAAAGTTGGCAAGTAAGTGAATTAAATCATATCAAGCAAGGCGTGACGTATAAAGGTATGCAACTAAGATTTTAAGTAGATCTCAAAGTTCATTTTATAATGTCATTGATGTTACTCACTTGCTAGAAACAGTCACTAGTATAAATTTGCTTTCCATGCTTTATGCTTGAAATGACTATGCATTCAGTGTCCTAAAACTATTACTGAAATTGTACTTGTTTTAAACAATCTGTGCTTGTTTTTTACTGCAGCTTCCAACCCAAATGTTGTATTCAGTTTCCAGTAACATGAATATATTTTTACTGAAATGCTATTTGTCTTTAGTTTACAGTTACATGAATATAGGTTTTTAGTCCCCACGGACAGCGTCCGGGGGGACTTATAGGTTTGGTCATGTCGGTGCGTCCGTCCGTTCACGCAGATATCTCAGATATGCCCCGGTCAATTTCTTTCAAACTTTGCACAAGGATAGTACCCTACCCCATACAGATGCACGTCGATTTGTTTCACAATGTGATCAAATTTTGCTATGTTAGAAGACATTTTAGTTTACACCTCCATAGACTCCCATGTATAAGTCAGCTCTCCATAGAATCCCATGTATAAGGCCAAGTGAAATAAAAATTTAGTTTCTCATCGTATTCATATTGCAAAAAGGATGCAGTGACACAGTTTTTAGTCCCCACGGATGAAGTCCAGGGGGCTTATAGATTGGGTCATGTCCCTCCGTTCACCCAGATATCTCAGATATTTTGACAAAATGTCACGTGACCTCAGTGACCTTTGACCTCAAATGTACATATTTGTCCATAACTCAGTCCATAACTCAGTAACCACTAGTGCTACACCCTTCATATATGGTATGATGGGACACCTTTTTATGCCATATATTGTACCACATTAATTATGTGCATATCTAATTTTGAGCCAGCCAATAGAGCTAGAGGTCTGATTTTGGTATATAGGGATAACTTAGCAATTCAATTTTTTTGACAAAATGTCACATGACCTCAATGACCTTTGACCTCAAATATACATATTTGTCCATAAGTCAGTAACCACAAGTGCTACACCCTTCATATATGGTATGATGGGGACACCTTATTATGCCACATATTGTACCTCATTAATTATGCACATATCTAATTCTGAGCAAGCCAATAGAGCTGGATTTCTGATTTTTGGTATATAGGGATAACTATAGGATAGAAATTTTTTGACCAAATGTCATGTGACCTTGATTACCTTTTACCTAAAATATATGTTTATGTCAATAAATAAGTAACCACAAGTGCTATGTCCTTTATATTTAGTAGAATGGGAGACCTTATGACAACACACGCTTTACCTCATTAATTATCCACATATCTAATTCTGGGCAAGCAAATAGAGCTAGAGGTCTGATTTTTGGTATATAGGGATGTCACATGACCTTGATGACCTTTGACCTTGATTATACATATATATATGCATAACTCAGTAACCTCAAGTTCTATACCCTTCAATACGTCGGTTTCGAGTTACCATAAGACCATGCGGTAATTCAAGGATTTTAAGCTTTCGCCACTAGGGGGGCTCTTCCTTTGACCGGAAGTGAGGGCTACTTTCTGGACTCTGGTCTGCGTACATTGCGATAACACAGACTCCGTATTCCTAACCTAAGTTTAGTCTACTTTCATCTGCTCTGTTGTCACTGTAAGCGTTTGACTATGCCAAACTTTTCCTGCAAAGCCGGCAAACTCGACAAATACCCATGGATGAATGACGTGACCTTCCACCGTTTCCCCGATGCTAAGAAAGAGAAACGCCTGAAATCGAAATGGATAAGGATGATACGACGTGAACTTAGCTGGGTACCTAACCGTTTCCACATGTTTGTGATCTATTCTGCTCTCAGACTTTGCGCCCCATAGACGTGTGTACATATGCCTGAGAAAAAGTGTGTCAGGAAACCAAATGACTATATTTCCTATATATAGGGATTATGCCACCATGTCATCTTCGACGTTCGATTTTACTGTGAAAAGTAGCAAGTTCATCTATCATGTAACGGTCGATCGTTCCCTATCATTCTCAAAATTCATACCTGGTACTCAATTTGCTTCACAATCGTTCGTTTCGTGTGATTTTCTGCTGAATTCGACGGACACATCGCCAAAACATAAGTTTGAGCGACATTATTCGACCTTATTCGAGGGCGATGATTTTTATAATACTAAACGAAACGGCAACAGTCTCGATGTCGGCGTCTTGCCAACGCATGTAAAACGGGAACTTGCCTCGCTACTCGAAGAGCAAGATCATTAAAATGCATTAAAATAAATTTTCACAAACACAAACTAAGGAAAGAATCTACACTGCGACTGATGAGAAACCACACTCGGGTTTCGAAACGCAAGCGTCAAAGGGCCACTCTATCAACTTTGTCACCATAGGCCCGACTGCGTCTCGCCATAAGCTCACCCCACACGAACAAAACATTAACGTACACACAATTCCAAACTTCCCTACAAATATCCGAAACGAAAGAAACATTTTTATTAACATAAGCAATCGGATAAGAATGTAGGAACACATATTCAAAACGAATCAAACACAAACTCGACACGTGCACACACACACACACACACACAAAAACGTTTTGGATAGTATGGTTTGGAGCCTCTTTCACATGTTTTACATTCGTTTCTAATCCAAGGTCAATGGATTTCTCAGCAAGCTCTACCAACTCAGCCTTTTTAGCTTTGGAAGGAGGAATCTTCCTTTCTTTTAAAAATTATCGTAGCTCTTTCATGTTCATTTTGCGGACGTCTTCACGCGTGATGTTGCGACTTCCCTCCATGACTAAAATTTTAGCCCTCACTTTTGCAAAATCTCGAGCGCCCCCATGCGACCGATGTTAAAAATTTGTGCGTTTTCTGACAACTCGAAACCAACGTACTTTGATAGGATATTAGACCTTAAGATGTCACATCTTGTACCTCATTTATTATGCGCATATGTATTTCTTGGCTGGCCAATACAGCTAGAGATCTGATCTTTTTTCCCGATTTAGAACCATAACTTAGACATGCCTCGTGTGTTTCAAATTGGGAACAACGACATAGACCTATGTGCCCATAGATCTCAACATATACACTCCAGTGATACTTCTTAATGACCACATTTCCCTGCCCCATCAAGACTAATACTCCTATTACAAGTGGGGACTATGTCATTGTCAATGACTTGTTACTAAAGTAGCAAGGCTTCAAGAGCTTCATTTTCGCTGTAAATTTTTCAAATTTCGACCAACCCTATTTGGATCGTCATCATGAAAGGAAACTTTCCTCAGAGACTTTGTATATACATGTACAAATCTATCTTTATGCTGGACAAATTGCATTTACAGACTTTGTTTTTAAAGTGACAAGTCTGTTTGATGATTTAATAGGGTTGGAAAGCTAGGCGATCCCTAACATTGTCTCCCGTAAACTCCATCTTCCTGTACACTATGGACATGAGATAAAAATGAAGTACTGATAACATGATAATATACAATATCCAGAAAATCCTAAAGTATCCTTCTGGATCAGTCGCACGATAGTTGCTTGTAGAGTAACTTACTCATCAGAATCTTTATCAAATTTGTATTAGTTCATCTTGACAAACTGCTGGTTCTGTGACTTATATTGATTTCCTTTCTTACCACTGGACTCCAGTTGTTGGATAAATTGATTTACATAATGTTTCACCCATACATGCATTATGAATTAAGACAGCATGTAAAATATTTTTTTGAGGTTAAAATATGTGCAAAGTTTCAACAACAAGTTTGTTTTCAGTTTGTGCTGGGTGAATTCTGTAATGATGTTCAACAGGTCATTGTCTGTCTTTTTAACTTTCAATTCTATTGAAGCCGGTAAAGTAATCTTCAGATTCAAACTGAAATCCTCTTTTCTTTTGTGTTTCAGTTCTTCAAATAGTAGTTTAGAAGACACAAGTCCAGCACAGTCCATACCATCTGGACCTGTTGTCAGCCTGACATCATCACCTACAACCACCACTACTTCATGTTTTAATGTATTTAAACCAGTACGAAATAACACCAGTTGATCCAAAAGGATGTCCTGGTAATGTAAATATGTTGGTAGGATTGTAAGTAATTTAGAAGCATTCTAAGGGTGGGTACATTTATGTGGGGATGGCTATTAAATTTTCCACTGCTGTGCAATTGATAAATTTAAACTGCAAAGTTGAGTTGTTTGTATATAAGATTTAATAGTAAAGTGTAGATTACAGAAAGTCAGATAGCTGCTGTATAATATGATAATTTATTTGGTGCATTTTCATGCATATTTAAGGAAATATCAAAGACTGAAATTACTGCCATATCAGAGTTGGATTATAGCAGCATTTTCTGTGAAAGTTTTTGTCTATTTCATACATTTTATGACTGTATGTCCTCTGTATGTTTACTTTTAATGAGATTAAAATCTCACCATTGGTAGTATTTATTGTTTTTATTCCTGAACAATACCTTGTTTAGATATAAATGTATCTATGGAGTGTAACATTTGTATGAGGAGAATCTACATAAAGACGATAAAGATTATGAATTTGCTTTGTATTAACGTGTCTTCGGTAAGCAAAGCAAAATTTTCTCATAATCCTCTCAACAGACTAAAAGGAATACAAATATTTAGTATTTAGCATTCTTGTTGTTTTCAGTGCAGATATTTTAATTTTTAGGTTATTTTCTATCATGATTACTCAATTTAAATTAAAGATATGAGTATTTCATTCAGAGGCTGTTTGGTTTGTCCCGTACAAACCTAATGCAGCCATGTTTTTGGTAATTTCAACATGTCAACATGGCAAAAGATTGTCAACATTTGGACAGGATATTCTACTTTTCACTTTTTTATTCTGTTCACATTTTCTCTCTGTTTGTCTGCACTGTTAGTCCTTGGTATATATGTAGTGTATTACTATTTGTCAGGTTGAGTCTTTCCAGTACATAGTACACTGAGTATGTAGCTAGTTGTTACACAGACATCTTACAGGGTTTGGATGAACTCTTGTAGAATAGGGCTATTTATGCTCAAGACACACAAAAGAAAACAGTTGTACTTGATGATATATTTATTAGAGAAGGCTGTCTGAATCCGAAAAGCTTTTTTCCCTTGAAAAAAGTGTAATGAATTTAAATTGATGTAAAGTTCATTGCTGTTTGTGGTACATAAATTGATATATTCAAATTAAATTAAATTTAATGATTGAGAACTTCTGGAAAAACTTAACTAATTTTGAAAGTGGTTGTAGTTCAAAGCTCTACTCACACCTTGTAATCTGATTGATTTGTACTACTTACTTTTTTAAGACAAAATCTCAGTAATTATAGACTTCATTCTGTTGTTTCCTTTTCACACTGATGGAAATTTATTTCACATTGAGATTATGAAGCCTAACTGCAATATTTGCCTAGCATTACCTTTCAACTTTCATGTGTTGATACCAGAAAAAATGCTCCTGCAAAGTTTTACTTACCTTTTATGGTTTCACTCAAGATAATTGTCACAATACAGTCAACTGTTGCATGTAGAGGTCAATGAGAAGTTAAGTTGATGGTTAACCCTTTGAGCGCCAAAGTCAATTTTTGTCACCTTATAATAATATACCTGAGTCAATTTTTGTCAGATTTTTGCCAAAATTTTGATTAAAAACTGTGGTCAATGAAATGTTATGCTCATATGGTCCAAAATTATCAAAAAAATTACAGAAAAATTCATAAAAATTGGTAAAATGTTGCACTAAAATTTTGATGGGAAAAAATACAGCACTCAAAGGGTTAATTTGCTTGTACTAGGATGTGATACACAGAGTAGATGAGATTCATGACATGCTATTCATACATCTAGATTGTTTTATGTGACATGTTGTAATGAATTCATTTCAAATCAAAGAATGTACAATATTTATTTATATTGATCTTTATGAGGTCTTATTGCATTGTAGTTTCTTGCATAAAGTAAAACAATGCAGACTTTGATAAAATCTCCTACTTTAAAGAAATTTGTCAGCAAAGATACTGCATAGGTAATGTTATACTCTGATAATATTTCTGCTTTGTTGTGATATGACTACTGTCATGTAACAATGGAAACCATACTTTACTTTTCCAAACTAAAAACTTACAGTTGTAAGTTAATGGAATTCAAAGCACTACATATTGTTCTATCTTACCAAATGGCGCACACATAATATATTGCCGAATTGATAAAAAATGAGGTGCTAGATAAAGGTGTTGCACTTTTACACAGAGTTCATACCACTTTTAGCAGATAGTTCAAGTTACCTGCCATGTTCTGCTGAGTAGTTTATAAGTACAAGTGATATTTGTGTGAACAATGTTCCTTCCCAAGCTAAAATAATACCTTTTAGGGGTGAGTAGATATGTTTGAAACCAATGGTCCAAGGAAAATATCAAAGTTAAAGTAGAGGTACTACAATTTTGTCTGGTAGTCCTGCTTTCATTTGCAATCAAAGTTTCATTACTTTGTCCTAGTATTCACTGGTCAGTCCGTTGGACCATCAACAGCAAAACTAAGAGGCCCTGAGTAAAAAAAGTGGATGTCCTAGACCTGAGACCACATGATTTTCTTACCGTTGCCTTTCAAGTTTTTTAGGCTTTTCAATGATGAAGCTTGTAATTTTGTCATCAGTAGTTTCTTAATGCTTACCTTGTCAGTTCTGCAGTGAGGAAAATCTGTAAATTTCACTATGTGAATTGTTTTAATTGACATTATAATTTCTGCTGGTGAAAATTTCTTCATCAGAATATTTATATCACATCAAGAAATGTGCCAGAAACGCGTGGTGATATTAATGGGCAATTTTCACGATTGTCATACCAAAGCAAACACTTCAGAAACTAAGATAACAGTTGAATTTCAACTTCTTATAATGCAATCCAACAATATTCTTGCCATAATCCTGTTGCTAATAAGCACAGTTCTCAGTAACAGTTAATTTAAGTTTTAGTTCAAAGGGGTCATTTGTGCATGTGCCAATTTTTAGCTCACATTTGGTATACCAATGTGAGGTAATCGTATAAGCTGAATCAGTTCATTTGCATGCCATTTGCATGTCTGTATGTATATACCGGTATGTATGTACGTATGTATGTATGTATGTATGTCTTTCCACGTCAAAAACAGCGAAACCGCAGCACCTACTGTCTTAGTATTTGGTTTACAGGTGCACCTAGTGATGGAGATGTGAATTTGTTCAAATGAACATGTCTGTGCTAAAAATATGCAAATGAGGGGCAAAAAGGAAAAATCCTGCAAATTGCTAAAACTCTGTAACCGTTGGTCAGATTGGGTTGAAACTTGGTGTGCAGGTTCTTTTAGGCCAAAAGTAGGTGTTTAAAATTTGGGATGAAATTTGCATGTTTCTATTTTCAGGGTAATTTTTTCAGTTTTTAGTCAAAAAATGTTTTTCTCTGAAACCACTCATCTGATTGCTTTGAAAGTTAGTATACATGTTCCTCAGGATGACCTCAGTCAAGTGTATACAAATTGAATTGAAATTTTCATATTTGTGATTTTGGGGCAATTTTCCAAATTTTTGGTCAAAAATTTTTTTATTGAAAAATTACTAATCTGATAGCTTTGATATTTGGTATACAGGTTCCTAAGGTTGATCAAAATCAGTTTAATGAATATCGTGAAGATATCTTGAATTTTGTATTTTTGCTGAATATTTTGGTTATTTTTCTCATTTTAAGTAAAATTTCTTCTTCTCTGAAACCGCTAGCCCAATTGCTCTCAAATTTGGATTGGATGTTTGAAGGGTGTTACCATTCTAATTGTTGAAATTACGACAAAATTGGAAATATTACTGTTTTGGGGCAATTTTTGTCAATTTTGGTCAAAAAATCTTAAAAAATATATTCTTTTTAAAGCCCCTGGACAGACAGCTTTTATATTTGGTGTACAGATGTCCAGAGATGACAACAGTTAGATATGTGGAAATTGTCCTGAAATATACAAATTAGTATTTTTAAGACAATTTTGTCATTTTTGGTCAGGAAAACTTGTATTTAAAATTACTTCTCTGATAGCTTTGTAATTTGCTACAAAAGTCCCGAAGGATGTTATTAGATAAATTATCTGCTCAAAGTGTTGGGAAACCCCCAAATTTTTATATTTTAGGTAATTTTGTTTTGTAACCTTAACTACACCAACCCAGGATATGTTGTGAGAGAGTTTTGAAGGCTGTGAACATAATTTTGTCATGTTTAATATCAATTTGTAGTAAAATTTGATGCAGAAAACAAAGCTGAGGTAATTTTTGCAACTTTTGCATGTAAGACACACAAGAACTGATGAGAAATTTGAATCCAGGATAATTCCATATATTGTAATCTCCCCCCCCCCCCCCTACAGTGGAAGGCATTTCACTATCTGTAACTGATTTAAGTGCTGTTTACATTCGAATGATAGCACTCATAGCATTAATTAAAACATCCCCAAAGTTGTAAATACATTTTCTACCAGCTGGTCTTATGTAAACATGGTCAACCAAGGGGTGGAACATTTGATATTCCAGAGGGGGTAGGGGATAGAAGATTGATGAGGTAGCGTTACTTTTTACCAGATCCCTTGTACATTTTTTCCCACTCTTTATTTTTTCCCCACTCTCCCACCTTTTCTTTTTGTCAAGCTTCTCTGGCTATTTTTTTGTGGACATTTGCTTATGTATGTAGGATCTGCTTGTCCCATTGCTATAGAAGTTGATATGCATGTTCCTAAAGATGACCTCCAGTACTTAAGTTGCAGACCTTATTTGCTTTTGCAATTCTTGTTTTTCTGGTTTAAATATTTTTTGAATTTACCAATTCAAACCGAATGTGAGCACACTGTCCTTGTTTAGTTAATGCACAAGCCACTATGATAATCTTTGATGTAAAATTGTAAACGTATTTGTCATAATTGGCCAGATAAAACCGGGAAACAACTCATTTGATTGCATACTTTTAGAAACGTTCATTCAATATCAAGTGTTATATTAAACTGTTACTATCAATACCACAATTTGTAAATTGTTACAGAGACTATATCATTTCATACATGTATGTGTTCAGCTGACAACTTTGGCCCTGTAAGATGTTCAATTGTACAATTGCCTTAGTATAAGTTCAAGGAGTAATCAATGACATAACACCCAGGAGTATTGAGAATAAATTCAGTAGACATTTAAATTAACCATGCTCTAGAGAAAGCCCGTCTCTGGGCAAAATGGCATTGATCATGTTTTCAGTTGGTTATTGGAGAAATATAATGAACCATGAACTTGTTATTTCAATTTTTTTTATTAAGTGGAACATCCCCTGTAATTCACATACCCCAGTATCAATTTTATGAATTTTTTGGTGTTGCTAACCTCAGTAGCAACTCTGACAAGTTAGAATCCATTGTTGCCATGAGGATATGGTAATTTTAAGTAATATTTATAAAAAATATGCATTTGGTGAAAGTAATTTTACAGATATAACTCTCATCAAGACACCTGACTATCAATGACAGGTCTTTCAAATGTATCATTTTACATAACAGATAACTTCTGTAATTAAGACATCAGTACTCTATATGATATCATTGTATAGACTTTGTTCCATGTATTTACTAGATGTAAACACAACCCTTACACCATCATAGATTTCATGAAAAAATCACTTTCGAGTGTGCAAATACAATGTATCTTTTGGAAGAAATGAACTTTGCAGTGAAATTTTATCCTTGACAACAGTATCAAACTCTTTCGATACTTTAAAACTAAATTTGCTTTGTGAAATCCTGCAGAATTTGTATAGAGGTGTTTTCTGCTTGCACTAAAAAAGAACAATAAAAGGTCAGTTTTCAGAGAGCAGGGTAAAATTTTTATACTTTTTGTCTATATATGTTTGGAAATGAAATGATGATTAACTTTTTTCAGGATAATGTTTCTTGATTTCTTATATGTTAACCTAGAATATTTTTTTACATTTCCCATGGTGTATATGCTATCCCACCGGTCACCCATGGTGTATAGGCTATCCCACCAGTCACCCATGGTGTATAGGCTATCCCACCGGTCACCCATGGTGTATAGGCTATCCCACCAGTCACCCATGGTGTATAGGCTATCCCACCGGTCACCCATGGTGTATAGGCTATCCCACCGGTCACCCATGGTGTATAGGCTATCCCACCGGTCACCCATGGTGTATAGGCTATCCCACCAGTCACCCATGGTGTATAGTCTATAGGCCATCCCCCCGGTCACCTATGGTGTATAGGCTATCAAATTGGTCACCCATGGTGTATAGGCTATCCCACTGGTTACCCATGGTAAATAGGCTATCCCACCGGTCACCCATGGTGTATATGCCATCCCATGGTGTATAAACCACTCCACCGGTCATCCATGGTGTATAGGCTATCAAATTGGTCACCCATGGTGTATAGGCTATCCCACTGGTTACCCATGGTAAATAGGCTATCCCACCGGTCACCCATGGTGTATAGGCCATCCCACCGGTCACCCATGGTGTATAAACCACTCCACCGGTCATCCATGGTGTATAGGCTATCAAATTGGTCACCCATGGTGTATAGGCTATCCCACCGGTCACCCATGGTGTATAGGCCATCCCACCGGTCACCCATGATGTATAAACCACTCCACCAGTCATGCATGTTGTATAGGCTATATCACCTGATACCTGTGGTCAAAAGGCTATCCCAACAGAAACTTCATGTAATGTCAAGCCTTCAAGTGGACCTGATCCATATTTCATTGTCATGACTGACAAAGACAATGAAATTGTTTGGATTTTTAATATTCCTCTGTAATTTCATTCCACTATCACTGCTTTTTCTTTGCATAAAACAGATTTGCGCATGAATAATTGTGTAACATTATAACTCAGTTCTAAGTACCGTACTATTTTTTTCAGCTCAAACAAAGCACAATCTCAAATTTTTCAGAGTACAGCAGTTCAAAAAACAAAACTTGTTCATTTAGGTAAAGGGTAAGGTGAGGTTTCGTGCAAAGCGAGTTCAGTCAACTACTTGACTGCATTAACACATACACAGACATTGCACTTTCAGAGTCTGAGGGACTTTGAGCTAAACTAACCTTCAGAGAGGGAAGGGAGTGTGAGCTAAACTAACCTTCAGAGACGGAGGAGATTTGATCTAAAAGTGAGTTTTCTGAACCGTTATTACAATATAAGATAGTCCCTATTGTGACAGTTTGTAGATATTCCCTATTGTGACAATTTCTAGTTGTCCCGATTTCGGACATTTTTAGTCCGACATGCCTTTTTAGGAACAAGTGTTAAGTTTAAAAGGACTCAATCTAAAGTATTCTCTCATGTTTTCTGTTTGGTAGTTAACCTAGTGAACAAACTCCGTGAAATTTGCAAACACCGATCAGGATCAATCTTCCGATTATTCTGATAATTTTTTTTCCCAAATTTTCCAAATTTTATGTTCTTGAAATGTGTACATTTTTCTGATGAGTATGTCATATTGACAGCTGGAAAATTACATAGTTCATTGAGAGGTTTACATCAAAAGTCTGTACCACATACACTAATATATTACTTTGGTGACAAAATTGCATCATAACCCTTAAGAATATAACAAGAAATAAACAGATTCACCCCACTCCACTCAGGTCTTCATTGTGTCTGTTAATTGGTGTTCTCTCTTGGTCTGTGCCTTGGTATTCCTATTTGGAATGTAGAAAGGCTCCCACTCTATCTATTGTAGTGCATCTCAGTTTTTTAAACAAGGTACCAGGCTCCCTTTAAAGGTATACAGTCACCTGTAATCTAAATATGCCCATATGTGGTCAAAAGGGCGTTCTTTGTATTCAAAATGCCCATGTGAGGGAGCTGTTTTTAAAAAGCGGCCACCTGCTTAAAGTCTGTATTTGGTTAGATGTTCTCTTTCCATGGTAACTGTGGCAAAATTGGAACAGGTGACAGTATACCTTTAATTCTGCCCATGAGGCCCGTCAACATATTATCTGACTGAATACTAATTTACATATTTGAACGCTGTCAAATGGACTATTGTATATCTACTGTTAGTCTAATAACCTTTGGCAAAAACTGATTTGCCGGCTCACAGAATTCTGAAATTATGAATGAGAAGGAATTCCTAATTCACTGCTAAAGACAAATGCATAATCACATCTCTAACTCCAACTATTCCAGACAATGCAAGAGACTCTTTGCCCAACACTAAATATTTGGGTTTGAATTTTTTTCAAACGCATATGACATTCATTTCACATATTTTTATATGTCTTTTATCCCAGCAGATTTCAGTTCTTGAATTCTTAGCTTCTATACAGATCATAAAAATAGATGGTTGATAGTCAAAGTGTATTATATTTTTGTCTCGATTGCATCTAAGGAACAAGATGCATGCATAAACACTACAATAAAATTGAATTACATGACATAAAACTAGTTAAAACATGGTTATGTCTTTCTTCAGACCGTTTTTGACTTTGGTCTTTGGGGAGGGGTGTTTCTGAATTAAGTTACAGGCTTTATATAATTGCTAAAATGCATCATACCAGCCACAAATTAGCCACAAGCACTTGCAGCATTGCCTGGATAGTTCAACAAAGAGCCGAAGGCCCTGACTTTGAGGCCCCCAGGGTGAGGTCAAATTACTCATCTTGGTAGCGAAGTAGAACAATTAACACTACTGATGAGGTTCAGCCTTCAGTTTCACACACAGGGCCTTCCACGTTCAATTGACTATCCACACAATGCTGCCATCACCTCTTACTACTGCTCTCTAGAGCTTCTCAGGAGATGTAATTGGAACCAAGCAAAAAGGCCCATATTTCTTTGCTCCTGTCCATGGTTTTGGTAAAAGGGCATGGTCTACTTTGTTAATACTATTACAGCAGTGAAAGCTTCCTTTTAAGTTTTTGAAGTTCAATGAACCTGTCATTAAAATGGTAACAGGGACAACCAAGATAGAAAAATCCAATACCTTTCAATACCTTTGAAGCCAGTAGAAGGGCAACTTTGAAAATAATGGTTTCAAAGAATTGAAACATGTAGCCATTAAAAATAAATGTTTATGCCTAAGGGAGCGTTCAGTTTTTACGGCCGGGGGGGGGGGGGGGGGGGGGGGGGGGGGGGGGGGGGGGGGGGGGGGGGGGCGGCAAAATCCAGGGGGGTCATCATAGTTTTGGAATCTGCAAAGGGGGGGTCATCGCTTTTTCACTGATAGGAAAGGGGGGGTCACCACATTTTCAAGACATAATACCAACAATAAAGTTCACTTTATGCCATGACCATGATCGACCCTCTTTACCGGCGGGCCGCCTTTGGCGGCCCACTACAATAAATATACATTATGTATTACCCATGACCCTCTTAACGGGCAGACGCCTTTGGTGGCCCACTCCAATTAGGTTTACTTCATGCGATGGCCATGATCGACCCTCTTTACCGGCGGGCCACCTCTGGCAGCCCACTACAATAAATTGACTTTATGTAATACCCCACAGCAATCTTAATGACCGCACGCCTTCAGCAGCCCTGTCCAGTAAAGTTTACTTTATGCAATAGCCATGATCGACCCTCTTTACCGGCGGGCCACCTTTGGTGGCCCACTAGAATAAAGTTGACTTTACGTAATGGCCCATGACCCTCTTAACCGAAGGGCTGCCTTTGGCGAACCACTCCAATAAAGTTTACTTTATACAATGTCCATGGACATAAGTTGTCTATGGAAATGAAGTTAAAAATTGCCTTACAGTCGTCTAATTAACAGACGTTTCAATGGATGTGGCTGAGTAGTTTGTGCACTGGCATTTCTGCTACATGAATAAAGTGTGTCGCGTACCGGAGTTCAAATCCAAACCATGCGGGTAAATTTGACATATGGGTTTTGGTTGTTTTTCAGCGGGGGCGGGGGGGGTCATCAAATTTTTTCATCTGACAAAGGGGGGGTCATCTTTTTTTCATGAAAAATGCAGGGGGGTGTCTATATTTTTTGAACACCGCCGACAAGATTGTGCCGCCCCCCCCCCCCCCCGGCCGTAAAAACTGAACGCTCCCTAAATTATCATGAAAATACAGTTCTTGTCTTAATTCTCCTTTACGGGGAAAGTAGCTGTTATTTATGACAATACAATATCAAGCACACTGTATTGTGTACTCTCTGAACCTTTTCCGGTTTCACTTCAATTTTCCTCTGTAGAGATCCACCATGATGATGAAAAGGTTGAAGGTATACTGCAATTACTAAGTGTTAATTAAGCTTATTGAAATAGCCTGCTAATGTATGTGCAAAAAGAATTTTCAGTCTAGACAAAATCATATATTGGCAATAATTCAACACTCTGGGCTGCGTTCACAAATGACGATTTGGGGGGGGGTGCTGGAGGAATCTTGATTGAAATCTTATTTTTTTTCAGATCCCCCCTAAGTACCCTAAAATATTTTCAAATCCCCCCCCCCCCTATATGGTCAAAATTTTTCAAGTCCCCCTGCCAATTATCACAGGCCCGCATATTTGTAAAGGATGTGAGCGCAGAAAAAATACACATGTATTGCGTTGTTCCGGTCACAGGTGTTCAACACTACCTGTATTATCACTTTCTGTAGTCATATTCCCAAGGCAAGTTATTTAAATGCATCAGTGAACTTTTTAGCTTTATTGGTCTAAGCCAACTTGAGTTAATCCAACTCTGGCCAGGTCAATTGCTTCTGCTGAAGAGCACACAAAATGACAATCATGAGAGAGTAGGCAAATTGTGAATTCTGGCTAATTGCCATATTGCACAGTGACCTACCAAAAAATTGTTTCAAAAGTACAAGACATATATGAATTAGATGCTACTCAAAATTGACAATAGTGGAAGGTTAAAATATTCCATCAAATAAATGTTTTAATCTCTGAAATTTTGGGTGTAATAATTGCAAATTTGGTTAAAAAATAAATAATTCCATTTGGTCACATATTTTTTCTTTTAGTCTTTACTGTTCAAAGTTTTACTTCTGTATTATTTTATGACAAGAAGGTGAAAATTTAGAAAATCAAGCACGGTGACCCCATCTTTTTTCTTTAATATTTGATTATTCTCATATGCCAGAATTCAAAAATTTCTATGTGTTCTTCCATGTATTGCTCTCTGGCCTGATCTTGTGTACAAGTATGTTTCACTGTCATGAGTATCATTTGACCAAAACTCTTCAACTGCCATGTACATCACAGCCAGAGCTATCTCTATCACTGCTCAGGTATGCAGTGACAGTGACACTGCAGTAGCAGAGCATTAATGATAGTGACACTACCTATAGGCAGTAGCTGTATTAACTTTGATCATTTTGGCAATATTTTTGTTCAGTTTTACAACTGCGTTCTTGTTCTACTCCCTACAGCATGTTGAATTATCTAGTATTCAGCTTGCTATCACAGCCTATGTATGTGATAATCACTGACAACTGACTGTCAGCCTGGACTCCAATTAAATTATCACCTAATACATATTTATATTTATATATACAGGCTTTGTCGACAAACTAAATATTGTGTGTTTGAGCATACTGTAGGGAGATAGCAAGAAAATGTATGTACTAGTTGTTATATTGCATAGAAATATTGCAGAAATCATTAACAGTTGCAGCTTCTGCCCTGTTACGAGGCTCAAGTTTGTTTTTTTACGACAAATCACACGTTTAAATTCTTTTCAGGATGAAAGTCATGAAATGTGACAAAATGGTGCTAGATTTTGTTAAATTATTACTAACATTACAACATTTTGATGACATTTCATTGAATTTTACAAACTTGAAATTGGAAAATGTAAACACAAAAGGGAACCAAAAATTTTCAAGTCCCCCCCCCCTACTTCCCCCAAAATTTTCGAATCCCCCCTGAATTCCTCCAGCCCCCCTAACCGTTTTTGTGAACGCAGCCTTATTCATATGAAAACTATGTTGACAAATTGAACTCTTGGTATTTCTGCCAGAAAAATATGCAAGATTATCAAAAGATACAGCTACTGTCTCTTGAATATTTAGCTTTACCCAAAAATGAGAAAACCAGACATTCAGCCAGAGTCAAGCGTGGCTTCATTAACTTTACTGTGATATGGCTAGTTAAGGTCTAATTTATACCCACTGAAGTTTACTGCTGTGCTTTCAAATTCTGTTATACTAGTGATTCCCATCAATCTAATATACAAAAGTTCTGGATATGCACTTACATGATATATTCAACAGTTCTGGATATGCACTTTTACATCAATCTAATATACAACAGTTCTGGATATGCACTTTTACATCAATCTAATATACAAAAGTTCTGGATATGCACTTACATCAATCTAATATACAACAGTTCTGGATATGCACTTTTACATCAATCTAATATGCAAAAGTTCTGGATATGCACTTACATCAATCTAATATACAACAGTTCTGGATATGCACAGTTCTGGATATGCATTTTTACATCAATCTAATATACAACAGTTCTGGATATGCACTTACATCAACAGTTCTTGATATGCACATACATGATATATTCAACAGTTCTGGATATGCACTTTTACATCAATCTAATATACAACAGTTCTTGATATGCACATACATAAATCTAATATACAGCAGTTCTGGATATGCACTTACATCAATCTAATATACAACAGTTCTGGATATGCACTTACATCAATCTAATATACAACAGTTCTAGATAAGCACAAAAGTGTGAAATACATTCACAGCTCATTCAAAGTACTGTATTCACACTTCGGCTTATGTTAATTGGCATTCCTATAATACTTACGACTGATATGTCATCAATTTCACTCAAACACTGATCTGATGGCTCAGTGGGGGTGCACACTGTGTTTTTGAAACTTGGAATGGGTGGGGTAATGTCCGCCAGTTTTCGTTTTTTTTTCATGAAGGGGTGACCACTCACGTCAGCAAAAAATAATCCAACCCAAACCTCCCTGGCCATAGAAACTGACCAGTCCCTTAGAACATTTATTACTTTCTCATCTAAGTCATTATCATGTTTATCATTATGTAACAATTTTATTTCTACAAAATATGATGTAAATCCCCTATCCACACCCCACCTGAAAAAACTGACTTGTCCCTTAAACAGGATAGGAACTAATTTGGATGGTGAAGTAATGTCGATTTAATCTACAAATGTAAACTCTTCTGCTCTCTTTTTAAGTCACACACTTGTTTTTATGAGCAATTTGTAATATTGGAACATACATCTATATGGAACCTAACACTTTTGAGAAATTTAAAAACTATGACGGTCCAACATTTATTATGAATTTTACAGAAACAGACTTTCTCAATACAATTACTCTTCTAATTGGAACTAAATCAGCTTTGTTTCTTTTAACAAAGCAAGAATCTGACCATCATTTAATGAACAACTTACAGACAATAAATTAAATTAAATACCTATATGATTTTATTATTATGAGTATAACATTTACTGTTGTGTCAGAAAAATTTTAACTTATTATATGTAATACTTTTATTACTGCAAAATATGATGTAAATAATATAACGATAATAATAATAATAATAATAATAATAATAATAATAAGAAGTAGTAGTAGTAGCAGTAGTAGTATTTGAAAGCAACAGAGGTTAAGAAAGGATATTTACTGTGATATGTATAAGCTTACCTACATGTCCAGTCCGACACAATTTTGTGTAGTACCAGAAGCACAGGGGGAGCGTCTGTGTTTGTTTGTGTGTGTTTGTATTTGTCAGTTATTTTTAATAAAATAACAGCAAACAGCTGTTTTCTATTCAGGGAGTGAATATGTCTAACCCTAACCCTAACCTTAACTTAACCCTAACCCTAACCATCGGAAATACATATCAACAAACAAACAAACAAACAAACAAACAAACTGCTTTTTATTGACAAATATAAACAAAACAGCTGTTCGCTGTTATTTCAACAAACACAGACACTTACACACAAACAAACACAGACACTCACAAACAAGGAAAAAGAGCCCCCTGTGCTAGAAGAATACAATTTGAGTCATAAACTGGAATATATTTGGAAACAATTTTGTCCAACTGCGGGGAAAGGATGATGCATTACGCTCAAAAAGTGTGCCGTAAAAGTGTATTCTTTATATCATAAATGAACGTTTTTAGAGAGTTGTTCGACTGTCTACCTTTCCCCATGGATTGGAGGTTTTTTTATATGCATGTTTTCCCGGCAAAGGGGGCCCGACTCATATCTGTGAGGACTGAGGTGATCGACTTCTCTTCCTGTGGACTAGAAACACGAACATATAAACAGTGCGCCCTCAAGCGCACATAATTACTATCCAACATGGCGTCTGTAGTCAATTACCCAAACTACGCCGTGATCTGCTCATTTCTTGAGCGATATGGCAGGCTCCTGAAGCTTCCAGAATTTACATTTCCGGAGCTGAAAGATGCTATAGATGACCAAAAGACAGGTATGCATAAAGCTTTTCAAAGTATGGTGTTGGTATCAGATCTGTAGCATCTCGATGAATTATACGAGCTGTTTATGTGCAGGTCAGTTTTGCAGGCACACAGCAGTCTTTGTTGCAATGGCTTGTTTGATGTGGACTTAAAAACCGATAGTTCAGATCACACAGCAACACTAGATCGTTCTATTCATTGCCAATATGGCGTTCAACCAAAGGTAATGAAATACATAGTTGTTGTCGTACCGCTTCTTTCGACGCATATAGCATTTATTATCGTTATTTGCAATCAGTAGTGCTGCATGTACAACAGAACAGACTGTTAAAAGGTACCATCGTTAATACAGTGTTTACTGTCCATTGTGGTGGGTGCAACTGTGCTCACGATTGCTACCGTTTGAAGATTTTAATCGCATCTTTATGGTTAGTATTGTATAGTCATTGTTTCCATGGTTACGGATGTGTTAATTGCAAATGTTCAGTTTCTGCAGCATCGTGAAGCATGCTACTAGCTGTGTTCGTCTGTCAATGTCATTTTGCATTGGTTGTGTCTACATAGTATTAGTACATTCGGATACGAACTGGTCGGTTATGATAAAACATTTGATTTCATTGTTATTTTAGTTCAAATATGTATCACATGGTTACTAATATTTTAATAACCCTGACTACAAGAGGCTTGCATTTTCATAATTGTCGTCTGAAAGTCTTTCATTTAGCGAAATTTAACGGAACTGAGTGTTACAAACGCATGCACGCTAGTGAGTACGCTTGGCATACAAGCCACTTTAGGTCGAGTATGCAAATTGACTTCATGTAAACAATGCCAGTTCAGCTTATAGAGACGACACCATTATGAATGGGTGTAGTAGGATTACCGTTTGAGGGATTGCAATATATTTTACTACTCTCTTTCATAAATTTTGCAAATCAAAGCACGTTGTGCTCATTTTCAAGCCATGTGAATAACATGTACATTGACTCTGTATCTCTATGACCTCTCAATACAAAGGCTTCACCAGAATAATTTGTATGACTGTTATCAAAATGATAATGAAATAAGACAATATTTGCAATAAATGGGCGTAATATTTGACAAGTAAAACCTACAATGTTGAAATTAATATTTGACAGTTTTTGCTTCATCACAGCTCACAGATACCTTTCTGCTTGTAAGGAAATACAATGAAGACATTGAACATTGTCTCTGTATGGCTTCATGAGGGTTTCATGTAAACAATTACCAGGATTCTTTTTTGCCAGTTCACATTAAATGCCTTTTGGAACCTTAATGAAGCATGCAGAATGAATTGGCCAAGCAGAAATCTGTTCACAGGTTTTCTCTGCACCTTGGCTTTTTGTTTACTGTCTTTGTTGGAAATATACCGGTAGTTGACTGGAACTTCTTAGTAACAATGAAGCCTCATCCCCTCCATTGAAACGGCTGATAGGTGCAAAGAATTTGTATATGTATATGTAAACCCTTTTCATGCCTGACTTTCTGCGAGCTTACTACCATTTACAAGTAAATGGTTATATGAAAAAATTTTCTCAGCTTCTGTCAACAAAGAAGGAAAACTATAACATGGCCAGTTTTGCAAAATCCTTGAATGACTTTCTGGCATTTGTTAGATGACAGTGACACATTTGCTATCTTCTTGGGTTTGAAACATGAAGGGTTCCAGGTTCAAGACTTTTGATTTTACGATATATACCCCTGCATGCCAGTATGTGGAAATGTCCAGTCAATGTTTCTTTTGACTGTGTATGTGAGTACATGTAACTTGAAGATATGGTAACAGTTAGAATCTGTATGATACATGAGTGGGTTCTTCAAAAGACTTATCCTGAATCACTATTTTGTAGTTGTACTTTGTACCAGGCCTTTTCGACTTTGCTTGTTATTTCTGTAGACCTGAAGGAAACTACATGTAGTATGTGATCTTTTGACTAGTAAAAGATCAAAACATCATTTTTGATCCCTCTCCAGTTCAATGTTATTAAATTTGCTCAGTCTTTGCCTGTGATATACTTTTTAACTGTGATGTCGTCTGTTGTCTCCTCTCATCTCAGTTGTTGATAGATGAAGACAAACCTTAGAGGGCCAATAACTATAACTTTTGATGATTTGTGAACTATTTTTGTTCTTTAAGATCAACCATCTTTCTTGTTTAACTTCTCAAAACATATTAAAATGCACAGTATTCCGTTTGTCTTCTCAGCCTGTGCATATGTAAACTGCATTATCATTGTTAGCAACTGAATACTTGTCCACACTAAATTCAAATTTAAACCATAACAGTGCATTTTAGATGTACTGTATGGACTCTTTGTTAGCTAAAGAGTGGGTCTTTTAATATGCTTTGGGTAGAAGAACAAAAGCTTGCCATGCCAGGGACATATGAAGCAGTGAAAAAGTTATCTAAAGTTACAGTTACTGGCCTTTCAATGAATATAAAAAATGATACAATAATCAAGAAGCAAAGAAGAGAACCTAAATCAATCCATATATTTCTAAGCAGATTGTGTACAGTAATTAGTAACAATAATAAGCCATATAATATAATGATCTCAGTAACTGCTATATCAAAAGTGAAAAGTGGTTACAAGTTTTTAGCTCTGCTGTCAGCGACAGAGAGCTTATCAAATAGTTTTTTTTTGTGTAAATGCGCTCTTTCACAATATGGCTATTTTTTGTAAACAAATGTGAAACCCCAGGTCAGTGGTCGGGGCAGGATTGAAGATTTTATTGTTTTAAATCGCACGTAACCCCAATTTTATTGGTAAAAAATACAAACTTGATGTGTCTACATAATTTTATGTGGTATGGGTTCATTAAGCAGGTCTAATCTAATTAATTAGTAAAACGCTATTTTAAACACACATGGATTTTTCCCACCATCTGAGATACCTAGGGTGGATGTGTGAGGGCACTGAGCAACAGCAAGTCATGTACGTTTATAGAACGCCGCTTTTAATGTTAAAATCGGCCGCGTGCATTCCAGCTGAATTGCTTTTTAGCTATATGTATATTGTTGTATGCTAATTCAACACAAGCTCACAACAGTTCCTACCGGTACTTCCCATTTTCCCTGCCATTTGTATAGGATAAAGCCCGGGTATGAGGGCTCTTCTGGTATATAAAGTCCAACCCAACGATAAAATGTCGAGGCCGCAGGCCGAGACATTTTATCGTAGGGTTGGACTTTATATACCAGAAGAGCCCGAGTACGAGGGTTTTATCTGACTTAAAAACTATCCCCCTAACTGATATATTTTCGTTTTCAATGTGTTTACGTCAACCGTCCCCTTTGTCAATGTAACATGTTTAGGATATGAATTAAAACTTTTATTTGTGAAATAGCCTTCCAATGTAATGGTACATCCTATAAATGCCCTAGGGCACATTAGTTTATGTTTGTACCACAGCAGATTTTGTGAAATAGCCTTCCAATGTAATGGAACATCCTATAAATGCCCTAGGGCACATTAGTTTATGTTTGTACCACAGCAGATTTTGTGAAATAGCCTTCAAATGTAATGGAACATCCTATAAATGCCCTAGGGCACATTAGTTTATGTTTGTACCACAGCAGATTTTGTGTTGCAGCTGGTTTCCGCTGTGTTACCAAATTTGAATATTAAAACGTACCAGATGTCTACAGAATATGACATGTTCACTTTTGATTGGACAGTACTTCACTACGGCGCTGTCATTCGTTTCTGGAATTTGGTGACCAAGGCTTTACGAGTAGATAAAACACCCTGAATTGAGCACTCTGATTGGTATATCAACAGTAGATAGTTTTTAAATACAGTTACAGGCTGCTCAAGCAAAAAGACTCCCAGATTCACATCCACAAACTTGCCCAAAGGATTGATGTAGTTACTCTATAAAAAAACCTATCCAGTTTGTCTTGACAGGACCATTTATGGCATAGACAAAGAATTACTGTGAAGTAGTCAACCAGCCTATCCATATTTAACCCTCTTCCTGCCAAGTCCATATTTCACCACCAAGTCAAGATGGTTAAAATTAATGAAACATAACATATTCCATATGGTGTATTTTAACCAGTATGTGAATCAGTGTGTGTTTCTATTTTAGTCCCCACAGACACCGTCCGGGGGGACTTATACATGTAGGTTTGGTCATGTCCGTGCATGCGTGCGTGTGTCCGTCTGTTCACGCAGATATCTCAGAGATGCTTGGAGCGATTTCATTCAAACTTCGTACAAGGATTACTTCATATGTCATCAGATGCATGTCGATTTGTTTTCTGATACGATCCAATATGGTCGCCAGGCAGCCATTTTATTACGATTTTTTCATGTACAGAGCCATAACTCAGACATGTTACAACCAATTTTATTCAAAGTTGGTACAAGGACATTGACCAATGTCATAGATATGCACGTCAATTTGTTTTGTGATACGATCCAATGTGGCTGCCAGGCGGCCATTTTGTTACGATTTTTTCGTGTACAGAGCCATAATTCAGGCATATTTCAACTGATTTTATTCAAAGTTGGTACAAGGACATTGACCTATGTCATACATATGCACATTGATTTGTTTTGTGATATGATCCAATCATGTCAATTATTGAAGTTTCATAATTAGGCTGATATGTCAAGAAATACTGCATCAAATTTCATGAAACTTTGTACAGATGTTAAGCTCACATTGCTTTAACAGTGAAAAAGACATTTATCAGTGTCATTTTAATTAATTTGTAATTGCATATGTAATGAACTTTCCTAATTAGAGTGATATATCCACAAATACAATGTCAAATTTGATGAAACTTGATACAGATGTTGATCTCATAGTGTTGTAAATACTGCATTAAACTTTATGAAGTATGGTACCAGTGATAATCTAATAGTGTTAGGATAGTATGAAAAAATGTTTTGCAACATCCTGTCATCTAATTCCCAGTTGACTCATTTAATGACCTTTAGGATAGTAGCCTACATTGGTTTTATGTTTTCATCACCATGGAACTCATTCTTGGCCATTGAGTGCCATCTGTATCAAAGCATTTTTATCGCAGACCTAATGAAGAGGACTTTTTCCTCTCTAAGAACCTGTAATCAAAGTACCCATTAACAAGTGGGGACTGTGTCATCAATGATGACTTGTTCTCAGAGTTTTACCCTTTATTGAGCAAGTGCCTGTTGACCAAAATTACAGTGTTTCCTAAATGATTGAATTACAGTGAGCATGCAATTGATAGATCTTCATGTGAAATTGATGAGAAAATCCAAAATCAAAGCTGTGGCCTATGACAGATGGGAGAAATGCTTACTAAAGGTGAGTATGGTCAAAGCGTAATGACAACAGATCCATGTGTCTTCTTGTTTTTAGCTTTCATAGTGGCATTACTGTAAGTGCCATGTAGAGATATATCATGTCTTGTAACATCATTGATGTTGGTTTGTAACGTGAGCACATTTTACCTACAACATCAGAGCTGACCAGTGTGAGAATTTGACCAACACACTGTTACAAGTCAAGTGTCTGTAGAAAGTGACAATAACATTGACATTGCATATAAAGTTTGCATACAGGATTGCATTGTACTCTCCATCCAGCCTCACTTGTAATTCATCTCACTTGAAATCAACCAAATTTATGAAATACCATACAATTCAATTTTTTCCTGTTTGGCATTTGGATCAGTTGTTTGTGGCCTCTGAGCCAACATCTCTTTGTGAGTGTGTGATCAGAAAGGAGTAACAGAGAGTATAGACCTGCATAATCTATTTGAAATCAAACAGTATTCAAAACTGTCCATACAAGGTAGCAGATTGTAGTCTTTAGCAGCGGTTACACCTGTATTATTTTTAAACCTTAGGGGATCAGATTAGTCGCTCTGTAAATATTCCTTATCAGCAATCCAAACGATCTCAAGTTTACACGTCAGCAATAAGATATAAATTTATTTCGGGCCAAGCGGTATTCAATGGCCAAGAGAACAACCGCTAGCTGGCAACGGTAGACACAAACATCAGACAGCTGCTGTCTACGCTCTTTTTGTTTGCAATCAGCCGATCAAGATGCCTTTGGCGAAGACATTTACAAGAGAAAGAGAATTTATTTTGATGGATAGAAAATCGTGTCACCCGACAGCGCAAACTCTAATGGTATCATCAAAAACAAAATCCTCAGATATGCTCGCACTTGGAACAACACTGACAACTTTACTAAAAAAAAAGTAGCATTCTTCACAAGTAAACTACTCGACAGAGAATACAATAACAACAAAATCACTAAAATAACAGCAGAAATAGACCACAGAATTCAAAATACACTAACAACCAGGAGCTATGTAAGCGGTCTGAAATCACCAAAGTGCGCCTGCAAACTGCGCCGGCGCATTTCAACTGCGCCCCCATTTTGCGCCGGTATATTGCGCCGCCCAAATGCGCCTTACTCTGCGCCATTGCGAAGTTTCAATGTCAACCACGGTATTAATAGTCTATTTTGGTTTAGTCAGGCGATTTCAAAGAAATATTCATGTTTTTCGTGGGAAATATGGTGAAATGTGTCACTAAAATGCGGAGGATGGGAGTAATTTTTTCCGACACGTATGTGAAGTATGTAATAACATCACCCGAGAGGGAAGGTAACTCCGAGCCAGTCGAGTGTCATTTGCATCGTAAATCGACCTTTAAATCTGTTTGTAGTTTCTACCCGAACCTTGTCGGTAAATACTTTCAAAGTTAAAAAAAGACGCTAAATTTTACTCTCAAACTATTTCGATGGCCAAATATCTCTGCCATTATAAGTTTCGTATGGTAACTCTATACTCAGTATATGGCGAGAGTGTCCTGGCTGTCTCAGTGTCTGAATAGGCGCTGCAGCCGTAAACCGGACACTCCATACTCATTCCCTGTTTGATCGGAACCTCGTGGGCCTTGGACCGTAATTCTTGCTCTAATTCTGCTACCTTTGAATCGTCCAATAATTGCTACTTCCAACTCATGGAGCATATACGACCAGAAATGATAAGGAATGCAACTGATACTGAGACTCTCAGTTCAGAGAAGAGTCAAAGTGCGATCACGTTTGCGACTGAACTTGAGACTCCCATTTCGCTCTGTGATGTACATTTGCGAGTGAATTTGAGACCGGGTCTGAGACTCTCATTTAACGTCCAAACAGCAAATGCGACCATCCTTACGACTGACTTCCTGACGCAAGGTATGTAAGGGTACCGGAAATCGACAAGTGCGAGGCTAAAGTTAGGAGAGCGAATGTGAGGGCTTGAAGTGTACGTGCTCACTATGAAAGTGCGATGATAGTGAGAATGTGAAGTGAACTCGGACTGTACATAGTTAGTGCTTGTCAGCATTTATTTCATCACTTTGGTCGAATGAAAACTTACGATCAAAGTCATTGCTAAAACAGTGATACAATCTCCATGGAAGTACAGTGCTGTGTATCATGAGCGAACCGCTGAGTGAATTCATCATTGAAGTCCCGATGGAAATTATTGCAACACTCTTATTTCCAAACACCAAGAAGTTGATATATTCGTCTAAATAAAAATATGAATGAGACATTCATCTTTACATAATGGAGAATAGAATATTATATCAGACTACGAAGAACATTATTTACCAGGTTTTAAAAATCAGCGAGAGACTGATCGGGCTGGGACGTACGATTCACAGACTGATTCAAAGTACTGGTCAAAGTGAAAGGGGACGCCATGAACACTCAATCCCGATGGGTATTTATATAGTTATGTCAAAAACAGGAGTCACGACCGTGATTAGATTATTCAGAGTCAATTAACCTTGAAACTGACCAAACGATAGCACACAATTACATACAATCTAGGTCTATAGCGTCCTGTGACACTATGGCGGGTTTCCGAGTCCCTGTCGCGGTTCGGAAAACGACCTGCTGACAGCTGATGACAAAACACGCTCATGCTTTTGATCATAGACCCTGGAGCGATGTTTTGATGGATTTCTAGCTTCCTTACCCTATAAACAACTTGAAACTAAAATGAAAGACGAAAAAAGATCCGTGAACGGACGAGAGATTTCCTGTAGAAACTTCAGATATTTACTGAGGCGGATCATCTATTTTTTTACATCCATGGGCGGATCATGGAAGTGAAATTTACCTCAATGGATGGATCAATCGGAGCACCGAGAATATGGCATTTCCCATTTGATTTCCAAAACATCATCGTGGAGTTTCTAACAGAAAGGAAAAAATTGAAACGACAACTGATATCGTGTCATTTAAATACGGGCTTTTAATTGTTCATTCATTTTAGTTACTATCATCGTGCCGTTTTAGAAGATTTTTGAGGACCTAAACGACATCATGTGTTGGTCCATTGCCATGGAATCCTATGCCAACGAAAGGTGGTGACTTTTTTCAAAGTTGAATAAAATTTCCTTTTTGGTTGTGTTAGTCAATTAATCGAAATATTTTTGTTCCCAATTGATCATAAACCCTCGATTCTCCCGTCTATGATTCGATATTCACGGACTCATTCTTTCTCTTCTTTATCGATCGATGAAAGTAATTTAATCTTCAATACTCTTTGACAGATGCAACATCTTCACCTATATATTGTCATTAGTTTCTAACCAACGTCCAAAAAAATTGGCCCGAGCGTTTGCCAAAGCACATGGGTCTATGATTGCGTGAACGGCCGTACTCTATGCATTGGGAAGATATTCATGTTGCAGTCTGCCTGAAAACAAAACCCGAGGATGTTTAGGCGATAACAAAGGCGAGGTCTCAGTTGAATGAAACAATACTAAACTTTTCGGACATCATATTTTTATCTTGGCGTCGATTCGATGTGCGACCATACGCTGATCGCCCATATTCTCCATAAACAGATAAAGCTAGTTATAACAATTCTGCGACAAATCCGTGGTGTTTCTCCCCGTGAATTCAAACGTCCTTGAACCCGTAGCCGCGATCATTGTTTTTTGATGTGTTCCGTGCTTGATGATTGGTACAATTAATGTATCAAAATTTGAAGACACATGTGACTGAATCCTGTGATTGTTAGACAATTGATGGTGTGTAGGGGTGAATCCAAGGACCAAGCTAGGGAGCATCATGCATTGCATGCTTTCTAACAAAGAGCTGCGTGTTTCCATATCTATATACCATACGAAATCCGGCTTTGACCAATGTTCCTGTCCTGTTTCGGAGGATAACTTTCGAGCTGCGTAACCGATGTTGAGGTTCAGATATCCGAATATAAATTTCGTGTTCGAAAGGCTTATTGATTTACAGTGAATACAACTTTTGTATAATTAGTTTACGTGTACATAACCCAGCACACGGGGCAAAGCCAAATACTAACCAATACCAGGTTGGAAAATTTCACCGAGCCGCTCTCATCAGAGGTCGAGAAAAAAGTTATGTCGGTATCGTTGCTCCGCCATGTTTATTGTTGTTTGTGCGACTAGTTTGAAAGTCATAGACTTTCTTAACGGTGAAATTCATATTGCCATTCAATATTTTACACACGAAGTCACCTGTCACCTCCATTCGGAAGCAAAAACGTTTACACAGAATGTTTTTATAGTGATAACTAGCTCCAGGCCGTGACATGTCTCTAGTACAAAGAAACTTCGCGACATCAACATTGAGCTGTGATCGTGAACCGTTAAATAAATGTCGGCAAAATAAAACATCAAATGGCTAAACTTTTTTGGGAGAGAGAGAGAGAGAGAGAGAGAGAGAGAGAGGGGGGGGTTCTGCAGTCGCGAACTGATCATGGTCTTTAGGATGGATAAATGCAGAGTCGGTTTACACATTTGCGCTGCACAGATATCGAAAATGTACAGATACTTTCCCGAAATTTGACTTATTTTATAACATGAGTAGAACAAAACCAAAAATATTGACGTTACTCTTCGGATGTTTGACTCGCAAGTTTGCTAAAGTTAGATTACATGTATACAGAAAATGGACGCCGTAGTCTTCTGTCCAAAAAATATATGTTCTTCAACACCACGTTTCTTATGATCGGTGATGTCACATTTTATTATTTTTATAAATATAAATTAATGCACCGATTTCAAACCGTAATTATTTTTTCTTGTCGAATTGAGAGAGTTTTTAGTAGTTCTGTAGACAAAACGATCGGAAACAGCAGAGTATCTTGGCAATGGCACGACATCTACGCTATCGTTTAGCTGCAATAATTGTACAGTTGCAGCCAGAGCCCCGGGTAAGCCGAATTCGGAACGTAATAACGCCAGTTGCAGCGGCGTCGTGGATTGACTGTACCTTTGTCATTTCTGTTGAAGTACACCTGTTATTGCTACAAGCATTGTGGGCTTCATGAAACGTTGTTTCTCTGTACATGTATACTGGTCTCGCCGTTATATTCAGTGTCGTATAATCTGTAGTTTGCATGTCAACACATTGGCCTGTGTACAACCTCCTGTGCACACTAATCGTGACCGTAATTTACACAGACATAATAAACATTCGATCCCGTCCGGGGATGTCAAAGGTGAACGGGATTAACTTGATCCCGGGTATCAAGTCCCTGGCCTTTATGGAGATGCAAAATTCACAAATTTTGACTGCTGCTGAGGCCAAGCCACGATACCGCCAAGTGAGTGTAATCCGTCCCATACAAACATAACATGGTATCGTACCTCCGAGACTCCGTGAAAACATGTCATATCATTTTTCTAGCTGCATTTTTTAGGGCACGGATATTAATATCTACAGTCTACACTGCTAAAGCGTCCTGCTAGTGCTACGCAAGTGCGACTACTCGATGTTGTGACACTCGGAAGTGTTTTGGCGCAGAGTAAGGGCGCAGTTTGGGCGGCGCAATATACCGGCGCAAAATGGGGGCGCAGTTTGAAATGCGCCGGCGCAGATTGCAGGCGCACTTGGTGATTTCAGACCGCTTACATACCTGCAACCAGCACAGTGACACGAAAAGAAACAAGTTGAACGAACAAATTTATTTTAAGCACAACATACAGCCGATACCTTAAAACGAAAGGAAGTATTTTGAAACACTGAGCAGAGCTGGAAAAAGACACAACACTGAGGAATCTACCGGTATTCCCAGAATCACCAATCATTGCTTACAAGAGAAACAAAAATTTAAAAGACACACTAGTCAAAATAAAATTTACAAAAGTAAATAAACAAAAAACAAAATAACTTGATCCCCAAATGGATTCACAACATTTCCGAACATTTGTGTCGGTACTTGAAGAACAAGAACACTGACTTCACTTAAAATTGCACAAACACAAACTGAGGACAGAATTTACTCTGCGACTGATGAGAAACCACACTCCGGTTTCGAAACGCAAGCGACAAAGGTGCACTCACGGTCACAAGGGACAGTGATGGACTCTATCAACTCTTGTAACACTGTAGGTCCGGCTGCGTCTGTCCATAAGATTTCCCTACACAAACAAAACACGATCGTACACATGATAAACTTCCCTACACATATCCTAAACGCAACAAACAATATTGTAACACAAACTTTTGGATAGTAAGGTGGGGAGCCTCTTTCACATTTTTATGCGAGGTGGAAGATAGGATACAGAGTTCGTGTTTACGCCAAAATCGTGCGTATTTACGCATTGAAATTGACTCTCTACGCATTTTTTTCATCGTTATGCGTTTTCTATACGCAAAGGATACACCGAAAGCCCTCCCCACGACTGAGCTAAGGCGACAACCAGACAAAATTTGTTGCAACACATTTCTGTCAATCACTCATTTTGTGTGGAAAGTTTCGGATTCTCTGGGCGTTGTCTGAAAAATCGGCATCGTAGTCCACATGTTATCACATTAGGCACGTTATCATGTCAGCTGTGCCTATGAATTATGTTGCTAATTTTCAGGCGAGCGATAGTTTCTGAAAGTGAGTGATTGACAGAAATGTTGCGACAAATTATATAAATGCCAACCGTGCACGATCATCGCATCTCGCTGTTCCCAAATTTGATCAAGCACACATGCAGCATGGCGTCGAAGCAGACAATAATTTCTTTCAACTTTGCTCTACGAGTCCGTGAAAAAAATGATTCATTGGTAGAGCTCGTCGGAATCCCGATAAATTTTGAACACTGCAGAAGTGTCTGGATGGTAACTGGTCGTTTAGGCACCAAGTCGTTTCGGCCCTAATCGTTTCGGCCTCTCAATTTCCGGCCCCAAGTTACTTCGGCACCGCAACCCAAGACGTTCGGCATCTGTGTTTCAATTTTTTTTCCAAACTATTTAGTAATTGACTGATCCGTCATATTCGTAAGCGTGACCTTTGCGTTCTGACCAGTACTTTATGTGCATTTTGTGTGAATTTTGCCGTGCTGTTTCCTCACCGCTTTCAAACTTTTTCCGTGTCGGCGGCTATTGATATCGATAAACTTGTGTCACAGATTTGAAAATGATATGAAGTTTTTTCTTACGGTCTCTTCCCATGTTCTCACAAAGATTAAGCATGTACGTGAATGTTAGTTGACACTATAACTTTTTAGTACTTTGATTTGTAACATTACGCTCCAGCACTAGTTCCCACAGGTAGCCTTCAGCGGTGTCGAAACGTCTTGGGTTGTGGTGCCGAAACGACTCGGACTTGGGGCCTGAAATTGGAAGGCCGAAACATCTTGGGCCGAAACGACTTGGTGCCGAAACGTCCAGAAACCGTCTGGATAAGCTGCCATAACTCTAACTTTTGGGTGCCCGATGTGTTGTGACGGTGCATGTATACCCTTCGCTGTTACGTTTCAACATTGTTCAAGTTGTTTGTTAAACTGTTTTCATTAAAATAATGTTACATCGTACAATCCGAATATGTAGTGTAGGTTTATTCAACGGCACATTGTATTTTGCTGTCAGTTTTTTCATCAATCGAGTGCGGAAGTGAAATTACGCACTCAAATCCAGCCATTACGCAATTTTAGCAGACTAATGCGTATGCCGTACGCGAGGAGAAAAAAGTCACCGCGAACACTGGGATATATATAGTTCAGTATTTAGTTCGGTGTTCTGGTCACACATGTAAAGAGGCCATGTTTAGTACGGAGCACCGAACCTGAACCAGCCCTCCGACGCCGAATTAATTTAGTTCTTTGTTAGTTCAGTGTTGTCTGGTCACACGTCCAACTGACACAGGTTTAAATTTATTCCAGTGTCAACTCCGGAGTAAACACGCACATGTAAACCCCACTTTTGATGTGTAGTAAATTCTTTGATTCTCTGATCAACAACAAACACAGTTCTGTATTCACAGTGACATTAATTCATGTATTGTTGACTTTGTTCTCACTGCTTACTTTCAGATAAGCAAACATGTTTCCATGGTAGCATACTGGGAATTGCACAAGCTAGGCTATGCCAAAATGAAACCAGATACAAAAGTCGATATCTTAAAGGTAACTCTAATTCATTTCTTAGTCTGTGATTTAATTCCATAATCAGTACAGTATGTACTTGAATTTGTTCATAGTCAAGTGTGTTTATACCTTGTATGGCAAAAAGTTTTGGCAAGACTGTTAGTTCCCTACAGCATCATTTACATGTCACATTGTCAGTGAGAGTGTGTCAGTTTGCACCATTTTACCTTTGTTGATATTTTATTACAAATGTATACATGTAGCATCTCACAGTGATGTCTTGCTAGATTGGTGTTGTCATGTAATTAACATGTAATGTAACATAAACAAATTCAAAGTCACATTGAATCCAACATGTAATTATTGAAGTCACTGACTTTACTCTGTTTCAGTTTCTCTGTGAACTTCAATTTGATGACAATATTAAATTCAAGAACTTTGTGAATAAAGAAGAAAATGCGGAGAAGATGAGAGTTCAACCACTGGGGCGTGATAAAAATGGCCTTGTCTATTGGTATCAACAGGTAAGATAAAATAAAAACAGCATATAACTTCTAAATAATGTATTAATTGACAGATAATGCAGGAAAAATGCCTCAACAAATTTTATACTTTGTGATTTTGAAAATTGCTTGATTCATGGAATCACAAATAACTACAAGGTATGGTCAGCTGTTGTATTCTGGGATCCATGTATACATGATCCAATGAATTTTACATACATACGCTTTTTTCAACATTTTCATTTATAATTTATAAAGTTATCTTTTTTAAGCTACCTATCTGAGACACTCCTCAATTTTTCTCACTGTATCTGTACACTGTACACAGATCTACCCTATAGGTAATACTACCTTTTTTCAGACTATCCCATTTCACTCAGTAACTGAATTTGATTTAACTCAAACTTGCATGCCTGGTTCAGTTTCAGAAATTAATTTAATACTCACATATGTATATGTATGTGTGAACATGTGAAAATTATCCATGCAAAACTAGCATGTGATAAAAGACTGTGTTTGTGTTACATGTACTCTACAAATAAAAAATTATACTAGGACTATAACTCCAAATCACATATCAATAACACTAGCTGTCTGTGTTATTGGCAGTTCATATCAATAGTGGGTGTTTTATTTTTTTGATTTCACTGTTGCTAGGATGTAGAAGACAATGTCTTCATCTACAGAGAGGAGCAAGATGATGCTGACAGCTCAACATGGCAGATGGTTGTCAGGTGTGTCAATTTTATCTTGAGTTACAGAGTTCTTATCTCTACTATTGACCTAAGTTTTCTTCGATGTAAAACCCCATCTGGTTTCAAAACCAGATAAACAGTTAATTTTTCTGAAGATTTTATGGCAGTAAATATCATGCATTTGTGTTTGGATTATTTTAGAGCCAATGATAGATACACATACTATTTATATCAAAGCAGCGCTTTTCATAGTTCAAATGTGTCGTTATAATGCATCAGCAATTCAAATTTCAGCCTTCCCAAATACACATACATGTAAATTGTATGATACAGCTATGTACACCGGACCTTTCACAAAGTTTGTTTACACTTGTTTCAACTCCACCTTTGTCTGTCTTCTGTGAATTTACTTTATGTCGTGAAAATTTCATATAAACCTCAGTAAAACTTTATTTAGTAGCCTGAAACATAGACCTTAAAAAGATGCCTGAAAATATCAGTGGCTTCTCAAATCCTATGTGTGCACAGATTGAAAAATTTGTGGGAAGGCTTAACTACCATGATTTCTTGTATATACAGGAACATAAGAATGGTCAATTTAGTGTAGAGGATTGACATGTTTTGCCAAAAGTAGTAGATTGTTCATTTTCATTCAAGCAAAGCCTGTTCTGAACAAATAATTTTATTACCTTCTCGTGTCTATTTATAGACAGAGAAGGTATTAGAGTTGAAAACCAATATGCTGCTGTCAAGAACTTCCGTCTGTCAAGACTTCCGTCTGTCAAGATCCGTTGACGTCATGCCATCGTGATGGGTCATATCATAAACTGGTGGGGGTGTTCATGGCTCAGGTTGAGGTGTGGGAGAACGATTTTGAGCTATGAAAAAAATCAAAAGGGACTTAGCGGCATAGCCACAGTGTTAAGCCTTTCTCCAGGGTTTCTTAGTTGACTACAATCTATTACAGACTACTGAGCTAACGTTAGGGGTACTCACTTTGTGTTTGCTCACTCTGTGAGCGCTAGTGTTTGGTACTGAGTTGCGTGGATATACCCTCATGGCCTCACGTGATCTGGGCCTGTTGCATAATCTGCAGAGATGATCATATGCCTCCCAGTCTGAAAACTGTCATTGTGTAAGCCTGTCGGCATTTCCTTGCATTTTTTCTCATTTAATTTTGCAAAATATCGGCGAGTACCTCAATATTTCAAGATAACCCTTTCTTCCCAATCGTTTTCTGGAGTTTCAGAGTCATATGAACGAAAATGAGTGAAAGTTTTAGACAGGAAAATCGGACGTCGGCCATGTTCAATGTTTCAGACAGTACAATCAGAAGTTTACGTGGAGGAATTAACCAACAAACACAGGAGTGTTCATGATGCCCGCCCTCTAGAGGCAGACCCTCCTATATGAAGTACCACATTTGATGCTTGTGGAAAGCTTGACCACACAATGGAGCATTTAAACTTTTAGAAAATGACAAACTGAATAAGAAGGTATTCAGAAAATGTCAAATACTGAGGAAAAATGCGCAAATATTCAAAATAAACAGGTTAACTGATTGGTCAGCTATAAAAAACAATGAAAATGTTTATGATCAAAAGTTTTGAGATGCGCACATTTTAACAAATACAGAAATTATTAACATTATAAATATAAGACCAAACTATTTTTTCAGGGATGGGACAGGTTGGAAATGAGGGGTGAGAGATAAAGGCACTCCTATTGCTGCATGTGGATGCAGCCACACCATTTCATTTACAGCATACTTATATATTCACTGTGTTGTGTTCAAGTTCCATATTGTACTGACTGTCATACGAGGATAACATAAGCAAATCAAATCAAATTAGAAAAGGATCAATGCTGTTGTGTGGATTTTGCTGAACATGGCTGATATTTCGCCCTATATATTTGGTATCCAGCAAAGGCATATTTTGATGTAAAGTCAAAATTAACACTACATTGCTGACACTATCTGTGTTAGCGCTGGGTTTGGAAAGCTGTTAGCCACTGTGGCGAATAGTTTCAAATTTTATTAGCCACAGACAAATTTTATTAGCCACACACTTTTACGAAAACAAAGCTTTCTATAATGCTATAATCTCCAATGTCGGTTGCATGCACAAGAATAAACTATCAACACATCAACCTTGTATCCAATTGTCTTCATTTTAACAGTGGAAATTGCTTGATTCTGGACCCCGATGTAGCCCTGCGTACGATGCTGTGTGTTCCGCTACAGCTAATCGCCCGCTCACTACAAAGCGAGGTGAGCGGGACGATTAGCTGTAGCGGAACCCCGGAGCGGAACACACAGCATCGTACGCAGGGCTAGACCCCGATGCAAATCGAAAGCAGCACGCAACGTTGAGACCACGATTAAAATGAACTGCAACACGGAAGGTTGGGACCGCGATGCAAATCAACAGCATGACAGCAACACTGAACGTTCGGACTGCGATTAAAATAGAAGTTTGGTTACACGTAATTACGTTCCATCAGTAGGCCTACACGTAGCGTCTTTGTCACGTCATACAAGACGTCGCGTAAATGTGGCACAGACGTTCGGAACGTCATCAAACGACACTTCCACATGTAGTCTTAATTACGTGTAGTAATTTTTAGATTTTCTTGGTGATTTGCGGGAATTTAGACAGGAAATCTCGTTAAGTACTAGTATGACCTATCATTGTAAATTAGCAAACATCTTTGATATCAGAAAATTCCGCAGAGTTCACCTGCACAAAGACGTACGTGCTATGAAGCTGTCACAAAAATTTCCGTAAACCTCATAAATAACTGTATTACAGAAAACCGGTAAATTTAATGCGAGGATACAACGAGCTTGAATAGTCCTCGCGTAGAGAAATTAATTGTTTCTTAAAACTTAGACGAATTTCGTATGTTTCTGAAAAACAATACGGCAAAATCAACCAAAAAAATCACAACTGAGCATGGATACGCGTACGCCACTGTGTGCCTTCAGACGTACACGTAATTAGATTATAACCTCTCTAATGAACAACAACACGGAACGTCGAGACCGCGATGCAAATCGACAACAACACGGAATGCGTCGCTGGGATAGCGATTTTAATGAACATCAATAGGGGACCATGAGGACCGCGATGCAAATCGACCACCATTAAAATAAGACCTCGATTAAAATGCGCAACAAGGAACGTCTAGACCACGATGCATGTAAATTTCAACACCGAACTTTGTGACCACGATTAAAATGCGTGTGTCTGCTGTAGCAAAAGTTTCAATTCTCGCGAGTGTTCTCTTTGCTTGCTGTACACTAGACAAAATGACGTCAAATTTATCGCGAGACTAGGGCCCGATTGCGTCTGCCTGCATTTTCAATTCTCGCGATAGTCATTTATGTGCAGTGCATGCTGTACACTATACAAATTGACGTCAAATCTCTCGCGAGACTTGGCTCGATTGCAATTGCGTACGTCGGAGAGAACAATACGGAAATAGATATAGTTTTTTCGCGAATCGCCGAAAGAGAAGCGCAGATCAACAAAAGACTAAAAAACCCCACGTTTTTGCTTATTTTGCGGAATTTTTTCAACAAAAATCACTTTCGCCACTGTGGCGAATTAGGATCGATTTTTCTTCGCCACTGCTGATTTCAATTCGCATTTGCGAACGTGGCGAATGGGCAGCGCGAACACAGAATATATTTTACCGTTTCTGCATAATTTTTCTTTTTTAAATTATAGTATATTAGTACTTCAAACAGATTAACAGTTATCGTGATGTCAACCCATAATTTTACATCACAAAGACTGTAATTCTGCCAATTTTTTTTGTTTTTCAGTCATTTTATAAATTTTGCACTGCACAAGATGATTGAACAAATTGCAATGTTTGAATTTGTGACCAAAGGATTTTACTCTTAAACACTTTAGCATATATTCTCTACATGGTCATGTATTTCAAGGAAAATATGCCTATTAAAAACAGTAATTTCTTCACTTTCAATTTTTTCAATACTATGACAATTATCAGCCATGAGGTTATACAAACACAAGACCAGATAAGCGTTTTCATCATTTCCACAGGACTCTTTGGAAAATCCACTAAAAACAGTTAAAAGTGACTGGAAATGATCACTTGGTATACATTTAATTACAGATGCCAGGTTGTGTATTTCACATGCACTCAGGTCAGTAAGGAAGTGCGTCATTACTATTTTGGACTGTTAATTCTTATTTCTGAATTGTTTAACTTTTTTCCACATTGAACTATCTTTAGGCAGTTTATACTGTAGCTTAGAATGTATTTAATCATCTTTGGGTTCTTTGGGTCCATATCCCACCTCATGCCCCTACATCATCAACTATTTTAACCAACAACTCCATGCCAACAATCAATTACCTGACCTGGCCACACATTAGAGAAGGTACAGCGTCATTGACGGTATTTTTACTCTATGTCTTCAAACATGTAAGTTTTTTAGATCAAAGATTGTCTGCCATACAGTAACTGAGATCAATCATATTCAAAATAATGGTTGCAACTTCATTGTATAGCATAAAAGTTCTATCACTCAAACATTTTCCAATGATTCGATTGACGTCCCAAATCAATACATGTATTATCACTTACAACATTCAACTTTCCTTGTAACACCTCAATGTCCATCTTATTCTTTGTTGATACAAGTATGTTGGGTTGGTTTTACTGCCAATCAAATTACATCACAATCCATAATATGATACGGTCATATCGTTTTTCTGAACAATCAAAACAAAAGGTGATAAATTTTGAGTTTTTGAGTTTGCATGCATCATCTCAAAACTACAGAGTATTATTTTAACAACATGTTTTGTATGGTATATGATGTATCATTGCACTTAAATGAGTTTTGACTTCATATAAAACTTGATAACAGAGTTAATGATACAGCATAGGTCGCTCCCAAACATCAGACCCTCCCACTGTACAACCTCACTCAATACAGCATTGGTCCCTCCCAAACATCATACCCTCCCTCTGTACAGTCTCACTCAATACAGCATTGGTCCCTCCCAATCATCATACCCTCCAACTGTACAGTCTCACTCGATACATCATTACAGCATTGGTCCCTCCCAATCATCATACCCTCCAACTGTACAGTCTCACTCGATACATCATTACAGCATTGGTCCCTCCCAAACATCAGACCCTCCCACTGTACAACCTCACTCAATACAGCATTGGTCCCTCCCAAACATCAGACCCTCCCACTGTACAGCCTCACTCAATACAGCATTGGTCCCTCCCAAACATCAGACCCTTCCACTGTACAGCCTCACTCAATACAGCATTGGTCCCTCCCAAACATCAGACCCTCCCACTGTACAGTCTCACTCAATACAGCATTGGTCCCTCCCAAACATCAGACCCTTTCACTGTACAGTCTTACTCAACAAAACCTGTATGAGGGTCTTAAAGGCTATTATTGCAAGACTCAGTGAATTTAGTGATGCCCTGATACATACAGGAACATGTACATCCTGTACTTACTGCAGGGTCTCTATGCTCCTGGAAAGTCCTTCTTGAAAATCTGGAAAAGTCCTTGAAAATAAAAAAATTAAGACATAAAATTTCCTTTGAAAATTGACAAGCAACTTAAATTTTTTGAAAATAATCGATCATAATATCCTGAAAATACTTTTCAATGATACATAAAAATGATATATTTAAGCAATAAAACACACCCAGTGATGGTATACTACGAAATTTTGACCAGTTTACGACATATATGCACGAGCGATACTGTCGCTGGGTGTGATTTATTGCTATTATATCCTAATAACAGTATATTGAAATTCTGGCGTGGAACGTCATAAAAGGTATTTTCCTCAAGCTGAGAGCTAGTGTGTATGCCAGCTTTGGTATATCACCAATATACCAAGGCTCTTTTCGCGTCTCGACCAATCATATCACTGTATTTGCACCATCAATATACTTGTATGATATAATATAAAATTTATAACTGGAAAATGGTATTTTGGACCTTAAAAATCCTTGATAACTGAAAGGGTTCTCGAAAGTCCTTGAATTCCAAAAGATTTTGCATGTATAGTTACTGTTCTTATCCTTGAAAAGTGTGATGATAGACAAGTCAGAAGTTGATCGTCTTTGTATTGTGTACCTGTAGTAATCGCAATGAACTTGGAAGACTGATCTCCAATTTACAAGGTCCAGACAAGAAAAATGAAGAGTCTGATTCAACTTCTACAAACACTGATCTCAAACAATTAGGTGAGTATCTATAAATCAAGCCATGGAAAAAATCATTTGATAGCTTTGCAATGAATCAAAAGTATCATTGATAGGTGTCCCCTTGTGTGACCTTATGAGGTCAATGGCTTTATCATTGGATGTACTATATATAAAAAGTAACTGTATTTGGTAGTTTCTGTGCCCAAAATTATGTTTATCATAGTAACTAACTCTCCAAAAATGAATCTAAACATTATAGACTACTCTTAAAATTTCATGTTGAAATGTTAGTCATTGAGTACAGCTGTAATCTGTAATTACATGTACATAATGGTATTGTTTATTGCTTGTTGTACTTTAGATGAAGATGACAATAGTCATGACAGTGCTGACAGTGTGATGACATCACAAAACAAAAGAATGACACATCCAGAAGACACATCCACAACTCAGCAAGAAACACAGTCTGAGAGTAACAGAATAAAGACAAAGGATGAGAGCCAGCCACCAGATAGCTCAAAGCAAGGTGATACAAAAACTGACAGTCAAAGTTCAAAAGATGATGACAGTAAAATAACACAGAATCAGGCAATAACTGAGAATAGCAAGGAACAGCAGGAGACAGAGAAAAAAGAGACTTCAGTGAAAACTAAAATTGATAGCACAGAGCAAGAGACAGAGAACTCCAAGGAACTCACATTAAATGCTGAGAAGAATGGAACTTGTCAAGATATCAAGAAAGACAATAAAGAGGGTGATTTACCCTGTGAAAAAGAATCAACAGAACTTGAGAGCAAGGATGGAAGAATTAAAGAAGAACCAAAAGATGAATCTGATCAGCATCAAATGGAAAATGAAACTTCTGAGACAGAAAAAATTAAAAATGAAAACAGTGAAAATACAGAAAATGAGAAAAAGGGAACAGAAAAGGAAAAAGAAGAATTGAAAGATGGAGGAGAAAGATTGTCAGAATGTAAAGTTCCAAAGAAGAGAGGAAGAAAGAAAAAGAAAAGGGGAAGTGCAAGATTTACTCCAAAAGAAGTCCAAGAAAAGCTGTGGTGACTAGGAAACCTGTTTATAAAGAAGAAAGTGATGTTGAAGAAGAGACAAAAGATGATGATGACAAGCCATGTTGTAAATGTCATCAATATGATCAACCAGAATGGGTAAGTCAAGTTGCGATTGGTTAGATTGACTTAAGTTGTTAGAGCCCTTAAATGCTATGACAGAACCCCATGGCCTTGGAGGGCACTCTGTGAAGTTGCGAAGGTATTTCCGAGGAAACTATGGCAGACAATCTTTGATCTAAAAAACTTATATGTTTGAAAACAGTACTGGCAGCAGATTAACATCCACTGTGATCATCCAAAGTGATCATCCAAAGTGATCATCAACTGTGATCATCCACTGTGATCATCCACAGTGATCTTGAGCGTGATCATATACGGTGATCATCCACAGTGATCGTCCAAAGTGATCATCCATAGTGATCATCCAAAGTGATCATCCAGTGTGATCGATCATCCACAGTGATCTTGAGCGGTGATCATGAACGGTGATCATCGAAAGTGATCATCCAAAGTGATCATCCACAGTGATCATCCACTGTGATCATCCAAAGTGATCATCCACTGTGATCATCCACAGTGATCATCCACAGTGATCATCCAAAGTGATCATCCACAGTGATCATCTACTGTGATCGATCATCCAAAGTGATCATCCACTGTGATCATCCACTGTGATCATCCACTGTGATCGATCATCCAAAGTGATCATCCACAGTTATCATCCAAAGTGATCATCCACTGTGATCGATCATCCAAAGTGATCATCCACTGTGATAATCCACAGTGATCGTCCACTGTGATCATCCACAGTGATCATCCACTATGATCATCCACTGTGATCGATCATCCAAAGTGATCATCCACTGTGATCATCCACTGTGATCATCCACTGTGATTGATCATCCAAAGTGATCATCCACAATGATCATCCACAGTGATCATCCACAGTGATCATCCAAAGTGATCATCCACAGTGATCATCCACATTGGTCATCCGCTGTGATCATCCAAAGTGATCATCAACTGTGATCATCCACTGTGATCATCCAAAGTGATCTTGAGCGGTGATCATGAATGGTGATCATCCACAGTGATCATCCACAGTGGTCATCCACTGTGATCATCCAAAGTGATCATCAACTGTGACCATCCACTGTGATCATCCAAAGTGATCTTGAGCGGTGATCATGAATGGTGATCATCCACAGTGATCATCCAAAGTGATCATCCACAGTGATCATCCAAAGTGATCATCCACTGTTATCATCCACTGTGATCGATCATCCAAAGTGATCATCCACAGTGATCATCAACTGTGATCATCCACTGTGATCATCCAAAGTGATCATCCACAGTGATCATCCACTGTGATCGATCATCCAAAGTGATCATCCAAAGTGATCATCCACAGTGATCATCCACAGTGATCATCCACTGTGATCATCCAAAGTGATCATCCACTGTGATCATCCACTGTGATCATCCACAGTGATCATCCACTGTGATCATCCAAAGTGATCATCCACTGTGATCATCCAAAGTGATCATCCACAGTGATCATCCAAAGTGATCATCCACTGTGATCATCCACTGTGATCATCCACTATGATCATCCACTATGATCGATCATCCACAGTGATCATCCACAGTGATCATCCACTGTGATCATCCACTGTGATCATCCACTGTGATCGATCATCCACAGTGATCATCCACTCTGATCATCCACTCTGATCATCCACTCTGATCATCCACTGTGATCATCCACTGTGATCGATCATCCAAAGTGATCATCCACAGTGATCATCCACTGTGATCATCCAAAGTGGACATTCAAAGTGATCGATCATCCAAAGTGATCACAAAAGTGATCATCCTAAGTGATCATCCAAAGTGATCATCCACAGTGATTATCCACAGTGATCATCCAAAGTGATCATCCACTGTGATCATCCACTGTGATCATCCACAGTGATCATCCACAGTGATCATCCAAAGTGATCATCCACTGTGATCATCCAAAGTGATCATCCAAAGTGATCATCCACTGTGATCATCCAAAGTGATCATCCACTGTGATCATCCAAAGTGATCATCCAAAGTGATCATCCACAGTGATCATCCACTGTGATCGATCATCCAAAGTGATCATCCACTGTGATCATCCACAGTGATCATCCACAGTGATAATCTACTGTGATCATCCACTGTGATCGATCATCTAAAGTGATCATCCAAAGTGATCATCCACAGTGATCATCCACTGTGATCATCCACAGTGATCATCCACAGTGATCATCCAAAGTGATCATCCACTGTGATCATCCACTGTGATCATCCACAGTGATCATCCACAGTGATCATCCAAAGTGATCATCCACTGTGATCATCCAGTGATCATCCACAGTGATCATCCACTGTGATCATCCACTGTGATCATCCAAAGTGATCATCCGCTGTGATCATCCAAGTCATCATCCACAGTGATCATCCACTGTGATCATGCACTCTGATCATCCACTGTGATCATCCACTGTGATCATCCACTGTGATCAATCATCCAAAGTGATCATCCACAGTGATCATCCACAGTGATCATCCACTGTGATCATCCACAGTGATCATCCACTGTGATCATCCACTGTGATCATCCACTGTGATCGATCATCCACAGTGATCATCCACTGTGATCATCCACAGTGATCATCCAAAGTGATCATCCAATGTGATCATCCACTGTGATCGATCATCCAAAGTGATCATCCAAAGTGATCATCCACAGTGATCATCCACAGTGATCATCCTCTGTGATCATCCACAATGATCATCCACAGTGATCATCCACTGTGATCATCCACAGTGATCATCCACTGTGATCATCCACTGTGATCCATCATCCAAAGTGATCATCCAAAGTGATCATCCAAAGTGATCATCCACAGTGATCATCCACAGTGATCATCCACAGTGATCATCCAAAGTGATCATCCAAGTGATCATCCACAGTGATCATCCACAGTGATCATCCACTGTGATCATCCACTGTGATCATCCACTGTGATCATCCACAGTGTGATCATCCAAAGTGATCATCCACAGTGATCATCCACTGTGATCATCCACTGTGATCATCCACAGTGATCATCCAAAGTGATCATCCAAAGTGATCATCCACAGTGATCATCCACTGTGATCATCCACAGTGATCATCCACTGTGATCATCCACTGTGATCATCCACAGTGATCATCCACAGTGATCATCCAAAGTGATCATCTACAGTGATCATCCACAGTGATCATCCACAGTGATCATCCACTGTGATCATCCACTGTGATCATCCACAGTGATCATCCACTGTGATCATCCACTGTGATCATCCACAGTGATCATCCACAGTGATCATCCACTGTGATCATCCACTGTGATCATCCAAAGTGATCATCCAAAGTGATCATCCACAGTGATCATCCACTGTGATCATCCACAGTGATCATCCACTGTGATCATCCAAAGTGATCATCCACTGTGATCATCCACTGTGATCATCCACAGTGATCATCCACTGTGATCATCCACTGTGATCATCCACAGTGATCATCCAAAGTGATCATCCAAAGTGATCATCCACAGTGATCATCCACAGTGATCATCCACAGTGATCATCCACTGTGATCATCCACTGTGATCATCCACAGTGATCATCCACTGTGATCATCCACAGTGATCATCCACAGTGATCATCCACTGTGATCATCCACAGTGATCATCCACAGTGATCATCCACTGTGATCATCCACTGTGATCATCGACTGTGATCATCCAAAGTGATCATCCACAGTGATCATCCAAAGTGATCATCCACTGTGATCATCCAGTGATCATCCACAGTGATCATCCACTGTGATCATCCACTGTGATCATCCAAAGTGATCATCCACTGTGATCATCCAAAGTGATCATCCACAGTGATCATCCACTGTGATCATGCACGGTGATCATGCACTGTGATCATCCACTGTGATCATCCACTGCGATCAATCATCCAAAGTGATCATCCACTGTGATCATCCACAGTGATCATCCACTGTGATCATCCACTGTGATCATCCACTGTGATCATCCACTGTGATCATCCACTGTGATCGATCATCCACAGTGATCATCCACTGTGATCATCCACTGTGATCATCCACTGTGATCGATCATCCACTGTGATCATCCACAGTGATCATCCACTGTGATCATCCTCTGTGATCATCCAAAATGATCATCCACAGTGATCATCCACTGTGATAATCCACTGTGATCAATCATCCAAAGTGATCATCCACTGTGATCATCCACAGTGATCATCCACTGTGATCATCCACAGTGATCATCCACTGTGATCATCCACTGTGATCATCCACTGTGATCGATCATCCACAGTGATCATCCACTGTGATCATCCACAGTGATCATCCACTGTGATCATCCACTGTGATCATCCACTGTGATCGATCATCCAAAGTGATCATCCAAAGTGATCATCCACAGTGATCATCCACAGTGATCATCCTCTGTGATCATCCAAAATGATCATCCACAGTGATCATCCACTGTGATCTACCACAGTGATCATCCACTGTGATCATCCACTGTGATCCATCATCCAAAGTGATCATCCAAAGTGATCATCCAAAGTGATCATCCACAGTGATCATCCACAGTGATCATCCACTGTGATCATCCAAAGTGATCATCCACAGTGATCATCCACAGTGATCATCCACTGTGATCATCCACTGTGATCATCCACTGTGATCGATCATCCAAAGTGATCATCCAAAGTGATCATCCACAGTGATCATCCACTGTGATCATCCACAGTGATCATCCAAAGTGATCATCCAAAGTGATCATCCACAGTGATCATCCACTGTGATCATCCACTGTGATCATCCACAGTGATCATCCACTGTGATCATTCACTGTGATCATCCACAGTGATCATCCACAGTGATCATCCAAAGTGATCATCCACAGTGATCATCCCCAGTGATCATCCACTGTGATCATCCAAAGTGATCATCCACAGTGATCATCCACAGTGATCATCCACTGTGATCATCCACTGTGATCATCCAAAGTGATCATCCAAAGTGATCATCCACAGTGATCATCCACAGTGATCATCCACTGTGATCATCCAAAGTGATCATCCACAGTGATCATCCACAGTGATCATCCACTGTGATCATCCACTGTGATCATCCAAAGTGATCATCCAAAGTGATCATCCACAGTGATCATCCACTGTGATCATCCACTGTGATCATCCACAGTGATCATCCACTGTGATCATCCAAAGTGATCATCCACAGTGATCATCCACTGTGATCATCCACTGTGATCATCCACAGTGATCATCCACTGTGATCATCCACTGTGATCATCCACAGTGATCATCCAAAGTGATCATCCACAGTGATCATCCACAGTGATCATCCACAGTGATCATCCACAGTGATCATCCACTGTGATCATCCACTGTGATCATCCACAGTGATCATCCACTGTGATCATCCAAAGTGATCATCCACAGTGATCATCCACTGTGATCATCCACAGTGATCATCCACAGTGATCATCCAAAGTGATCATCCACTGTGATCATCCACTGTGATCATCCACAGTGATCATCCACAGTGATCATCCAAAATGATCTTCCACTGTGATCATCCAGTGATCATCCACAGTATTCATCCACTGTGATCATCAACTGTGATCATCCAAAGTGATCATCCGCTGTGATCATCCAAAGTGATCATCCACAGTGATCATCCACTGTAATCATGCACGGTGATCATGCACTGTGATCATCCACTGTGATCATCCACTGTGATCAATCATCCAAAGTGATCATCCACTGTGATCATCCACAGTGATCATCCACTGTGATCATCCACAGTGATCATCCACTGTGATCATCCACTGTGATCATCCACTGTGATCATCCACTGTGATCGATCATCCACAGTGATCATCCACTGTGATCATCCACTGTGTGATCGATCATCCAAAGTGATCATCCACAGTGATCATCCACAGTGATCATCCACAGTGATCATCATCCTCTGTGATCATCCAAAATGATCATCCACAGTGATCATCCACTGTGATCATCCAAAGTGATCATCCACTGTGATCATCCACTGTGATCATCCACAGTGATCATCCACTGTGATCATCCAAAGTGATCATCCACTGTGATCATCCACAGTGATCATCCACAGTGATCATCCACTGTGATCATCCAAAGTGATCATCCACAGTGATCATCCACAGTGATCATCCACAGTGATCATCCACTGTGATCATCCACTGTGATCATCCACTGTGATCGATCATCCACAGTGATCATCCAAAGTGATCATCCACAGTGATCATCCACTGTGATCATCCACTGTGATCATCCACAGTGATCATCCACTGTGATCATCCACAGTGATCATCCAAAGTGATCATCCAAAGTGATCATCCACAGTGATCATCCACAGTGATCATCCACAGTGATCATCCACTGTGATCATCCACTGTGATCATCCACAGTGATCATCCACTGTGATCATCCAAAGTGATCATCCACAGTGATCATCCACAGTGATTATCCACTGTGATCATCCACTGTGATCATCCAAAGTGATCATCCAAAGTGATCATCCACTGTGATCATCCAAAGTGATCATCCACTGTGATCATCCAAAGTGATCATCCACAGTGATCATCCAAAGTGATCATCCACTGTGATCATCCACTGTGATCATCCACTGTGATCAATCATCCAAAGTGATCATCCACTGTGATCATCCAAAGTGATCATCCACAGTGATCATCCACAGTGATCATCCACAGTGATCATCCACTGTGATTGATCATCCACTGTGATCATCCACAGTGATCATCCAAAGTGATCATCCACAGTGATCATCCACAGTGATCATCCACTGTGATCATCCACAGTGATCATCCACTGTGATCATCCACTGTGATCGATCATCCACAGTGATCATCCACTGTGATCATCCACTGTGATCATCCACTGTGATCATCCAAAGTGATCATCCACAGTGATCATCCACTGTGATCATCCACAGTGATCATCCACTGTGATCATCCACAGTGATCATCCACTGTATTCATCCACAGTGATCATCCAAAGTGATCATCCACTGTGATCATCCACTGTGATCATCCAAAGTGATCATCCACAGTGATCTCACCAAAATACCTTTATCTCAGTTGTAATCAATTTCAACATTCAGAACTTTTTGAAACAACTGCTGCAAATAGAGGATATTGCGGCATTGCAAACATTTGCAATACAGGATAGTACTGTCTTGCTTCTTAGATCATGGACAGGAGTTCTCTACTGTCCATGCTTGGATAGAGTCTAATATTAGAAGTTTAGAAAGTGGCGCATGCCCGACATGCTGATGTATAAGATGTAATAATCAAAATGTCTACCTGCTAAATTACAATCCAATTGTAGAAGGACAGAAGGTGAAAGATGCTATCATCAGTTTCATCAGATAATACCAATAGTGTTTGTAGCTTCATGACACAACACACAGGATCACATAATGAAGATACCATTACATCAGATGAGTAAATCAGAGAAAGTGAGGACAGAGAAGGTTACTCCGTGTCAGCATATCAAATGTGTGTCAAGTGAAAAAGGATTGATGAAAGGTGATTTCAAAGTTGAGATGTTGTTTGTGAGACTTAGATGTAGTCAGACAAAGTGGACAAGGTCAAACCGTGGTATACACTGACTACAAAGTATTGTTGATCTTTCATAACCTTTGTATAGCTGAGTTATTCCATGATAATGAAGTGATTGTATCTCTGCCATTACCTTGACAAGTGGATATTTGTCCAATTGTTTTGTTTTATAGATTTTACTGTGTGACCAGTGTGACAGTGGATATCACACGGCATGTCTACGTCCACCATTAATGATGATACCAGATGGAGAATGGTTCTGTCCTACATGTGAACATGTATGTATCAATCAAATATCTGTTTGTGAATACCTATCTAACACATTTTGTTTAGACTAATCTCTAAAAATACTCCCTCGTGATGAAGTTTTTAAGCTTTATTTCAAACAGATCTGTCTTTATAGAAATGAAATAATTGAAATTTATGTAGGGTTCTCATTAACTGCCATAAGTTTTACTCTTTTTGTTCAAAAGTCCTCAACTAAAATGTGTTAATTATGGTAGGCCTTAAACACAACATTAGATGCATTTTATATATGGTTTATAACCTGTAAATGTCAATGTAAGCTTTCTTTCTACCATTATTAACCCTTTTCCTGCCAAGTCCATATTTCACCATCGGGTCAAGATAGTTAAAATGAATGAAACACAACATATTCCATATGGTGTATTTTAACATAATATTGTACATTTGAAGGCTGTTGAAAACATAAATACTGTAAAATTGATTTTTATGGACTAAAGATGCTATAACAGACCAAGCCAAGTGGGTGAAAATACGTCATGTTTTGGCTCAATACCGCTTTTTACTGACTTGGCTGATGGGGAAGTGATCTATCTGGCAGGAAAAGGGTTAATTTGCTGTTTCAGTTTCACATGCAATGAGAGTCATGAGCATCATAAAATATTGTACTTAAAACCTTATGTATACTACATTTTCTCAACCATTTTCACATCGTGTACAATAATCTTACTGTAAAGAATTAGCTGATATTTGGCATCATCAAGCCTTACTCTGCTTGGGTAACTTGTCTGTAAATAGTCTACAATAACATCTAACAAAACATGTATCCTCTCTCTGATGTCAGGGTAAACTCATCACAAGATTACAAGAACACCTTAGTGTACTAGACAATCTGATGAAACGGAAAGAACGCAAGAAAAAGCAGTAAGTCATGTTCAACAAAATATCATCAAGTTCAATAAGATTATATTTTCTGTAATGTTAGATAGCAAAACGATTTATCAGCAGTGAAACAAAAATGATAAGTAATGTATCAGAATAGAATTATGCTATAAATTCAAAGTGATACAAGATTTCAAAACAATATGCATACATATTTAAAAACAGTGTTTCATTGACCTGGCATGAACAGCTACTCAAAAATTATATCAGCCTCATTTGTTTGCACTATGCATGTTACCTCTGGAATATTTTCTTGTGTTTTTGATATTTCATATCATTGTCAAATTGTCTGTTCTGTTGGCATTGTGATGTGTGTGAAATAAGATGGAAACTATAGGAGCTATTGAAATCATCGCCATCAACATACATGTTTGAGATATGATACAATTTTCTGTTTCAGGAAAGACCGGTTGACCTTTGTCGGAATAAACCCAGAAAACATCATACAAATGGTAAGTTGCTCTCGTAAACCCTTCTAGAAATATTTGTGAAAAAGAGTTATTATGTGAGACGCTTTTGTGCATTTCTTCAAGAAAAGTATTTTCTTTCTGTTGGACATCTTACCATTTAAAATGCACGAACTGATTTCATTGTTGACTATTAATGTATAATCCAGAAACACTCAACACTCTGTACCATAGCAGTATTTGCAGTGATTTATCAGTTGCTGCTTCCAAGATGTACCTATATTTTGGTTTCATTTAGAAATTTTAAAGAAGCATAATGAGTGGATTACAACTATCTGTTGCAATGCTGAATACCTGTCAAGACAGTTTCTTTATCAAAGTGCACCTACAAATGTACTTCAAGTTCAAAATCTTTGCCCCCAGATTCAAATCATCTTATGTCATAATCTACCAATATGATATGCACAGACACCCATGTTTTCATAAGCGTAAGTTCATTGTGATGTTGCTTTTATCATATTTAAGGACAATGAGAAATTAACGACAAAGATAAGTAAAAAGGGAAAGGAAAATATTGAAGAATTGATATTGGAAAGGCGTTCTGGAAGACAGAGGAGACAAATAAGTTATCGATTTGAGGAGTTTGATGATGCTATTGATTCCGCCATCAAAGATGAAGTTGCACTCAGGGAGGAATATGAAGGTAGGTGTTGTTATGGCAATAGTGGTAAATGTTAAATGAGACCAGACTTAAACAAAACATGTGGACTTTGGAATTGTTGTGCAAATTTATTCTACCCATTCAACAAGATAACAGAATTTCTCTTTGAGAGACTCAGTTAACCCCTTGACTACCAAGGCCAATGTATTCCTATATACCAGGCCCCTTATGTAAATATTGATAAAATCTGGGGTGTGGTCATTGCATCAACACTGCTTAGAGTAAAAATTAAGTAAGTACCAATAAACCATATATTTTCTGAATCAGCATGAAATTTCCCACTTTCTCATACATAAGTTTTATATTTCCAGGTCACGTGACTGGTCACATGACTCATCATGTGACCAGAGTTGGCAAAGAATATGCTGGGGAAGAATATTTGAAGCATCAGGACGTGTTTTGAATCCATAAAATGACGCAAATTTGAATACAGTTGTAATTTTCGTGGCATTGTCTTTACATACATTGTCTTTACATATATGTAATAATAACTACCCTTTACTTTATTTATAGATGTACCTGTTTAAGATTTTTCTCAAAAAAGGCAGAGTAAATGAACTACAAACATCAGCATCTGACATAATTCTGTATTTGAAAACCAACACATTTTATTTGTAAATACCTGCTTTACATTTTCCTTGCAGAAACATGCATCTAAAATGGTTATGATTTATCAAAAAATAATTCACAATATTTAAAATACATTTAGGGAACAACATATCACATGACCAATCACATGACCAGTCATGTGACCAGTCATATTGCCAATATGGCTGCTATATAATTTCACTGGGTTATAGTAAAAAATTATATTTTCCTCCAGTTTCATTCACAGAATATTGCTGTTAATAGAACACATTTACATATTAATCATTTGTTTTCAATAAATAAACATTTCATTTCATTAAAACAAACAAACCGTAAAAATCTGGCAAGTAAATGACATCAACCAGCTTCAAACTACTGTCATCAGATTCAGTGATCAACCTGACCTTTCAGGGTCGAGGTCATGCGTCACGACATTTGCTTCCAGATTTTGGCCATACTCGGACGTATGGGACGCAATCACATTCAGGCCAGGTCGGAATACATCTATCTTAGTCACGCTGCATGCCGATGCCGAAATTACCGGATTTTTAGGGACAAAAACGAAGCAAATACGCCTATTTAACTGTGCCGGATATTTCCGGCACTAAAGGTATATGGTAATTCAATATGGCGCCGGATATATCCGGTGTTCAAGGTGGTCAAGGGGTTAATATTCATTTCAAATGAGACATTTGTGAGTGTATCTGACGTTACAGAAGAGATTCAGTCTAAACGATCATGTACATGTACTCACAAATTTCTTTGTATTATCAATCTGGATATATCAAGTGTACAATATCTTCTAAATATTGATGTTTTATAGCCGAATATCAAGAGAGTGGGATAAGCCGAGGGAAAGATATGTCAACCATAGAGATAGCAGAAAGCAGAGCTAGCAGTGCTAGAAAAGGACGGAAAAGAAGATTGATGGATTTAGATGCAACCAGTGAAGAATCCTACACAAGTGAAGAATATCAATGTAACAGTAGGTAGGTATTGCAACAATGGTATAATCCAGATGATTGGCTAACACTTCCCTTTTTTCACCAAACACACCATCCACATTTTGTCACTAGATACCATCATTGCACACTACACGTACTGCACTGGGTCTCAGTTGCATAATTCTGATCACCATTAGCATTGCACAAAACAGTATCTACCCTTCCCTTTGTCATCTGACCTACCCTTTCTCAGATGGATATGCCATAACTTGCCAAACAGCTAGACATGCAAACTTTCAAAAGAACTCTACTTACCCTTTCACTGCCATGGTTTGGTCCATAGTTACAGTGAATTTCAAAACAGCTTGGAATTTCAGCTTGCTCAGGTGCAATTGCTCAGGTGACAATAAAAACCTTTCAGGTGATAAAAATAAACCAACTGCATTCATTACAAACTGTCTCCTTTGATAGATTTTGCAACAGTTTAACCCAATACAATGTTCACTTTTCTCACTTATGAAAAACAATTGCCAAGCAGTGTCAGCATTCATCAACATAATCAATATTCTAGCCAAATGTATCCTGTGCATCGCTATGGTCAGTGGTTGTCATTATACTGTGTAATGGCCATGGCACAGGAACCTGGGAGTGCTAACACTGGTCACCCATCATCGTAGCAGCCATATCCATATGAAAATATCCAACCCTACCCCAAAACGATGCCCCTTTTATACTACCCAAGCATTGCTATCACGGCAGCCTCTATATTACTGACTGAGGCAATTGAGTCACAAGGACAATAAATGTTCACCCAGACCATGCACTAAGCCACATCTAGCTGTGGAAGCGCAGCTGTCTGTTGGCGGGGTAGCGTGTGTCGCTATGTGGGTCATCAAAAGGTCAACCCTGCCACGGATAGCTGCGGGCCAACTACCGGCGAAAGTGGGTCCATTACGACGACACCACTTGTATCGGAACTTTAAACGGCAAAATAAACCAAAGTGAGTGTAATTCAATAAAATGACCTATACCTGCCTGAACTCTGATTATTGCTCATTCCCTTACTCCTGTTGTGAACAAAATCTCTGACTCGTTTACGCATTTCGGCTGATTGTGTTTCTCAAAAACTACTTGTCTGATGCCTTTGATATTTAGTGTACAGGTTCCTAGGGGTTGTCTTAGTGTGATATATTGAAATTTGATGAAATGTTCAATTTTTGTATTTTTCGGTCAATTTTTGCCATTTTTGGTCAACATATTTGTTTCTCAAAAGTTACTAATCTGATAGCTTTGCTATTTAATATACAGGTTCCCAGGCTTTATCTTAATGTAATATATTGAAATTATGGTGAAATCATCAATTTTTTGCTCACGTGTTCACACACGTGAGCATATGTCGCAGCAATGTCTGTCTGTCTGTCTGTCTGTCTGTTGGTCTGATATCTCAAAAACGGCTGATCAGACCAGAATCAAATCTGGTACATAGATTCAGTTAGCAAATGGCTAGAACTGATTAGTTTTTGGTGGGTGTGGCTTGCATACTTTTTGCTCATTTGCATAATTAATGATTTTAGAAAAAACAAATATACATTAAAAACAACTGCACACGATTTGATGAGATTTGCTACAGATGTTGATCACACCAAGACATATCGGCGGGATGGAACGTTACATGTAAGTGTAACCAAACTTCTATTTTAATCGCAGTCCGAACGTTCAGTGTTGCTTCCATGCTGTTGATTTGAATCGCGGGCCCAACCTTCCATGTTGCAGTTCATTTTAATCGCGGTCTCAACGTTCCGTGTTGCTGTCGATTTGCAGCGCGGTCCAGAATCATGCAATTTTTCAGTGTTAAAATGAAGACAATTGGATACAAGGTTGATGTGTTGATAGTTTATTCTTGTGCATGCAACCGACACTGGAGATGATAGCATTATAGAAAGCTTTGTTTTCATAAAAATGTGTGGCTAATAAAATTTGTCTGTGGCTAATAAAATTTGAAACTATTCGCCACAGTGGCTAACAGCTTTCCAAACCCAGTCTAACACAGTGTTGGGTCACTTGTTTTTTCAAAACCCCTGGTCAGACAGCTTTAATATTTGGTTTACAGGTCCCTAGGATGACCTTAGTGAGATAATTTCATACAGTCAGGAAATACTTAATTTTGTATTCTTGTCTATAGTAGCTTCAGGGACTTTGGCCCTACGTGTTTATTGTGTTTTGGTGAGTGTTCTTTTCAGCATTCTGAGGTTTCAGATATAATAGTTTGTTGTACTTGTGTATGAACATTAATATTTTGCAGTGCTTGGTTCTGAAATGACACAACTTTTCAGTGTTCAAAACACAAAACAAATTTAATGTTTTGTTGTGAATGTGAGTACAGTGTACAGGTGAGTTTTTAGTCGAAGCACTGCAATTCTTTCTTTCTGACAAGGTTGACTGTGGCGCAAATTGTTGCAAAATCTATAGGAAAAGAGGGTTTGTAATGAATGAGTGGTGTTCTTTTCATCGCCAGAAACGTTTTTGTTTAAAATAATACCCAAGTTCAATGAAATTCTAACTATTTTGAAATCCAATGTATTCTTATCTATATTGTTATCTATGATGATTCTTGAGTCTATCAGCTAAGCTCTAAAGGCTTCTGTTTAGAGGTATCGATAAATGTAGATTTTTAACAGTTGACAGCAGTCCTTGCAATATCCAGTGATTACAATTGTTCTGTTCACAGTGTCTTAAAGATTTTATCAGACTGAGATCACAATACTTGTTTACGTGTCAAAAGAATCCTCACAGATATGGACTGTTGAGATTTGTATAATTTGGTTAAGTGTATCATTTACTTATTTCTCAGTTTTCTCCTATCCTGGATTTCTAACTATTATCAAACTTTTGTCAAAATTAGTAATTACAGTGAAAGTGAAGCAGATTTCATGGTGCCTGATGATGATGATATCAGTGAAAGTGACAGTGATAGATATCAAAGGAGGGGATCGAGATATGCATCAAAGCGAAGACGTGGTAGACGGTATCAACCACCGACAAGGAGAAGTTCACGGAACCAACGTAGAAAGCGTTACTATAGTGACAGCGATGAAGAGGAAGAGGAGGACTATGGTAAGTGATTTCATCAGCTGAATATTGATTTAGTATCATTAGTAATCATAATTAGTCTCTATAACTACAGATTGGCACTGTATTTAGTATCATTAGTAATCATAATTAGTCTCTATAACTACAGATTGGCACTGTATTTAGTATCATTAGTAATCATAATTAGTCTCTATAACTACAGATTGGCACTGTATTTAGTATCATTAGTAATCATAATTAGTCTCTATAACTACAGATTGGCACTGTATTTAGTATCATTAGTAATCATAATTAGTCTCTATTACTACAGATTGGCACTGTATTTAGTATCATTAGTAATCATAATTAGTCTCTATAACTACAGATTGGCACTGTATTTAGTATCATTAGTAATCATAATTAGTCTCTATAACTACAGATTGGCACTGTATTTAGTATCATTAGTAATCATAATTAGTCTCTATAACTACAGATTGGCACTGTATTTAGTATCATTAGTAATCATAATTAGTCTCTATAACTACAGATTGGCACTGTATTTTACATAGTTTCTCACGGAGCAGGGAGACCAACTCATGATCTTTTTAATTGATAACAAGCAAATTGCCATCCCATTAGTAGTCAAAACAACAGACATAGTAGAAGTATTAGTGAATCAGTTAAACTATCAAATTCTAGGATTTATTCAATACAAATACAATGGGTTATAGCTTCTCACAATTGTATTTCTCTTGTCTCTCATTTGAAAGTACCTGTTAACATCTTTGAACTCACATTTTGGACATTATAATCGTGAAATAAAATCAAACAAATTGACAGCATTGCATTGATGAATGTAGAATGTGTTATGTGTGTGTCAGTGATTTTGAAATGTCACCAGTGTCAATGTCAAAGACTACAATCTGAGTGTTTTCTTCTACAGAAAGTGATCATTCAAGTGATTACAGTGATGAAGTGCTTGGTAGAAGACCAGGTAGGTCCAAGAGAGGACGTGTTAGATACCAGGAAAAATCTGAAAGTGAAGAATTGTCTGAATTAGATGACAGTGAGGACTCTGAAAGGGAAAAAACTAAACAGTTACCACAAGAACTGAGAAAATCGAGAGTTGTGAAGCATCGACTTGTTTCAGAAAGTGAAGATGGTGAAGAAGAGGGAAGTGAGGAAGATCAGGCTGAGAGCGACGACGATGATGATGATGATGATGATGACGAAGTGTCAAATAATAGCAGTCTTAGTGGTGATGATGAGCCAGATCAGCAGACAAAACGGAGAAAGCGATATGAAGAAGATAGTGACTTTGAAATTGAATATGGAAAACCAAAGGTCAGGAAAGAAAGAGAATCAGAGAGGGCAAAAAAAAAGAGAGTTAATTACAGGGAGATGGCTGGAAATAGTGATGATAGTGAAATGGATTCTGAGGAAGATGAAGATGATGATCATGATAGCAGTAAAGACAGTAAAATGAAATTACCTCAAAATGGCATTCAAATAACAGGGAAATGGAACAATAAAGACGGAAGAAAGGAGGGAGTTTGTTAATGAGGAGTTTAAAGTGAAAACGGAATCACATATGAAAGGTATGAGTAAGGATGTGAATGCCAGTGCATCAGTGGGACATATTGTAACACCAGCTGTACCCAGCATGGCTGTCGCTGCCAATGTTCAACCAGTCAATCAACAGCTGAATGGAAATCAACAAAACAACAACCATCGTAATGCTAACAATGGACATGTACAAGATGATATTGAAGACGAAGATGATTTGTTGAATGTGACAGACTTAGTAGATTATGTCACAAGGGACATATGAATACAATTATGTACAAACTTGAAATTAATGGAAAGGGTAACTTTGTTATTTTTCTGAGTGATTTGAATGGCACAGCATCTAAAGACAATGTTAAACATTGCATCCACTGAGAATTCAACTCAACAAAGCAGCAAAGTGGAAACTGATTGGACTCAAAGCCCTAGCATTATTGACAATGGCTTTGGTACTGTGATAGGAATTGTGAATATTATGAGCACAAACCAACACAACTCTAGTAATGGAACAATCAATAGAAAGTGAAGTCCCTTCATTTTTAGGTATTTAAACTTTTCTAAGACATATATTGTCCTAATGATGGAAATTATGACCAAAACTGCTGCTACTGATGCTACCAAAACTGCTGCTAACCTTAGGCTACTATTATTTGTATTCTGAGAAAGCTTCAAACACTATCCAGCAAAATCAAAGACAAAATAGATTACATTTTACACTCTATTTTTTTTATCTATTTTGAGATGACATCAGTGAAAGGAATTTTGAAAAGTGACATTGTACTGAATTTGTTGTTTAATGTTGGTCATTTTAAGATTGTTGTGTTGAAAGCAATTGGTGATTTGAAATCAAACTTAACACTGCATTAATTTAATCTGCCATGTTAACATGCCATGTTCTGCCTTTGTAGTATTCCTATTTTAGCCAGATGTGAAAAAAGCCATTAAAAACTATTACTGTAATTTTAATTCATAAATCTAGCTACAATACAATGTTAGCCAGGACAGCACAATGATGCAAGTGTTTAGTATTTCCATGTACTGATATCAACTTGTCCATAATGACATGAATCTAACTACTAGATTGTCAGAATATCTTAGAGTTGTAACACAAAATTATTTGGAAATGCAAGTTTTTGTAAGCTCTGGTAAACTCTACAATCTATGTTTATTCTTTCTTTTCACTGTTTTTGTGTTTTATTCACTAGTTATAATGAAGTTGTCTTTTGTATCAAGGGTAATTATTATGAGCTGACTCCCGGGCTTTACAGCATCCTGACCTTTCAACTTTTCATCTGAATTGTAATGAGGTGAACAAGTGTAAAGTTGACTTCATCCTCCTCATCCTCAGCTTCAGTAGTCAGGCAAAACTGATTCTTCACTGGCATCAGATCCAACCAATCCCAACTGTGTCCAATTAAATGATTATGGAATTATTCTGAATCATGTGTTTCTGGCAAATGTAAGAAATGCAATCACTTTAGGTATTCACGAAAACACTCTGGCCTTTGACATTAGATAATGTCCAAAATGTCCAATGACATTAGATAATGTCCCCTAATGCCTGTTTACAATGGTGTGTTTACAACTGCAAATTTAAATGCCATATGATTTGTTGGTGTTCCTGAAAGTCCAAATGACATCCAATATTAAGCTTGTAGGTTACATGTACTCCAGTACATGGTTTTTACGTCTTCTGTATAAATAGCACTTTTACATCAGATTCAATATTTATTTCCTATGAATGTCGGCAAATTTTACGCATTACAGATTTTCAACACTATTCTTAAGAGAGTTACATTTTCAACAGCTACAAAGGTCACGCAAAGCGGATTCTGATTCTGATGATGATGATGGTAAACTTTACACTCATGTGAGCTGAGTCTCTCTCTGGAAATTCATGTGATCTTTCAACTCACATCATCTGATTTGTTGTGAAGTGACTTTCTGTGTCAAAACCCATCTGACCTTTGAACTCACATCATAAGTTTTAACCCTTTCACCACTATGGTTTTTCCCAAATCCATTGTTTTCTATGGTAAAGTTGGACCTGTACACAGGGAACTGGGGTTGAAAGGGTCAATGTATGCCTTCTCAGGAACAACATGCTATCCTCAGCTTTTCTTGATATCAGTGATAGACAGTGATGGAAGACAAATGCAACAACATCCTATCCTCGGCTTTTCTTGATTTGTGAATTCATATCAGTGGTAGGCAATGATGGAAGACAAATGCACATATTCTAAACTACGTATTGTAACATTTTACGTTACGTATTGTAACATTTTTTAATTTTCCCATTTTTATTACTTAACTTTCCAGTTTTTAATGTGAAAAGAGTACATGATATAAAACAGTATAGTAGATATTTGTTTATAGGTCATTCTAGTAAAGATGTGTATTTTCCTTGGCAATACCCACTATCTGTTATCCATTCAGTGGTGTAAACCTTCTGCTATGATTATCATTGTGTATGTGTTCTGACATTGAAATCATTCATATCCTCTATACTGATGGTAATTAATACATTACACAGCAATATCATTTGTTTAATTTCACTTATTCAATTTTTCATTGTGTATATTGGTCATAAGCAGTACACAGCAGAATTATTTCAAATATTCATAGTTCACAAAATGTGTTTCTAATTTTACTCTCACATTCTTTCAATGACATCATTTAGGCAATGTAAGCCATAGCTTAGTTTCCTTATGATAGGTATCTATCAGTGTTATAAACATCAGACAAATTCAACTGCCATTTTCAAAATGGCAACCCATATCAGCCTCTTAAAACATCAAAATTTGATAGCAGTTTATTGATAAAGTATGTTTATCATGTTAGTTTTATGTTGTTTACCCTGATCAAACATATACTTTGTAATTTTCTATGAATTTATACAATAGCAGCTACATTGAATTGCAACCTGGAAATAACTCTAAAATCTATCAGTACCCATAGTTACTCTACCTGTGTATTTCTCTCTTTCTGTGGATATGAGTACCAAAGCACTATGTGCTCATCTGTCAGTGAGTACAAAAATATGACTTGAACTTTATTATGATGCCTACTTTACTGCCCCGAAACTTGCTTTAACCTAATTGCTGTCAGTGATGCAGATGGATCTATACAGAGTAATGTAGGAGTTGAAGGGTCAATATCACTATTACTGTCTGATTAAGAGTATTATCATTGGGTGTCAACTAGTGCTGATAGCCATGAAAGAAGCCAACAGCTGATGTAGTAATCCTTGACAAACCATCAGAATCTGGTGAAACTTACTGGCATTGTTGGTTATTTTATGATGGCTCCATTCTCTGAAAACTACCATTCAAGAATATTTTACCAAATGCCAGTGTTTTGATTTTCTTTAAGTAGAATAGTAATGTAAATATCAAATCTTGCAAAATAGTTTCAGTTTAGTTTCAGGTTTTTTGGGGTTTTTTTTTTGGTGAAAATATATCAGGCATATCAGGATGTTAAAAACATGCATTTTCTAAGTTTTATGAAAAAAGTGACTGCAAAAATGAATGAACCATTGATACTCAGACTTTCTTGGCCAGAAAGAATTGTTTTTTCAGTGATTTATGTTACAACAATAATGTAAAATGAAATAAGGACAGTATATACAGCAAGAAAAGACAAGGAAACTACAGTTTCAGACAAGATGATGGATATCATGGTTTACATGTGACCAGAGAAGTTATCAATCTAGAATATTATCCATAACATAAAGTTATTGCTAAATTTTAAAGCTTTAAGTGATATTGACAATTCTAACTGTCATTTGGTAAAGTATCAGTCTTTGGGATTAAGGTTTAATAATAGTAATACAACAATGTAAAACATGTGATTGGATGATTGCTTCAATTGTTTGTGTGTGTTCCTCTGCAATGGATATATGTACTTTCTGTATACATGTGGAAGTATGTGTATTTGAGTGAAGGAATTTGTGTCTATTTTAGTGAAAGTATGATTGGGCCTGTTGATGACTGAATGAATGTGTGTGTCTGTGTGTGTGTTTGTACATTGATGTACACGACATACAACTCAAACAGCTGCCACACCCCGAGCAATTCTATTTGACCTTGTATTATGAGCACAAGTGAGTTTTTAGTTTGCCAATTGTGGAAAATCAGATTTGTATTTAGTTTAGCATTCAAACATGTTCATGAATTCTTAGTTTTTAGCTACTATAGACTATAGTCTATAGAAGCTATTGGGATGGGTATCCGTCCGGCGTCAGTCTGTATGTATGTATGTCCGTTTGTGAGGCGTCTGTCCACTCAAATATCTTGAGAACCGCAGTACTTACTGATTTGATATTTGTTGTGTAGATGAAAAATATGATACGAGAAACTATCTTTTTAATGTTTTGATATTGTTGAAAATATGCAAATTGGCACCAAAAAGGCGTTTTGGGTAAAAAATCTTCTCCTTCATAACCGCTGGTCAAACAACTTTGTTATTTGGTATACAGGTCCCTAGGGATAACCCAACTTAGATTTGTTCAAATTGTGATGAAATATGCAAATCTGTATTTTTAAGGAATTTTTTTGTCATTTTTGGTCAAAACTTTATTACATCAAAACCGCTCATCTGACAGCTTTGATATTTGGTATACAGGTTCCTACAGGTGAACTAAATGTGATATATAGAATATATGATGAAATCTGCAATTTTGTATTTTTGGTGCAATTTTTGCCATTTTTGGTCAAAAAATGTGTTTCTCAAAAACTACTTGTCTGATGCCTTTGATACTTGGTATACAGGTTCCTAGGGGTTGTCTTTAATTGAAATATGAGGAAATCTTCAATTTTTGTATTTTTGGGTCAATTGTTGCCATTTTTGGTCAACATATTTATTTCTCAAAAGTTACTAATCTGATAGCCTTGATATTTGGTATACAGGTTCCTAGGCTGTATCTTAATGTAATGTATTGAAATTATGATGAAATCATCAATTTTGTATTTTTGCAGCTAATTTTGCCATTGTTGGTCAGGCCATCCTGAAATGAGCTATCAAAGATATCCACCTTCTTCATCAATACATGTGTCACAAAAAGTTATTCTCTACATAACACAGCAGAGCTCTGTCAACTGTTGAGTCGCTTGTTTTCTCAAAACCACTAGTCAGACAGCTTTAATATTTGGTTTACAGGTCCCCAGGATGACCTTAGTGAGATATTTTCATACAGTCAGGAAATATTTAATTTTGTATCCATGTCTTATAGTAGCTTCATGGACTTTGGCCCTATGTTTATCATGTTTTGTAGGGTAAATGCAAAACAATTTTCCTTAAAAATAACATTTGATGTGTTTATTCAAATCATATCAAAATGAGCAAGCCTCTTCATTCTGTCATACAGAAATTATAAGTACATGATGATGAGTAGGCCTTCATTTTTGTATTAATTCCAATACACAGAAATTTCAGTGAGAATCAGTCATTTTTCCACTTATAAGTCATTAAACAATAAAAAATGCTGGTATATTCTTCACATTTCTAATCATGGGTATGTTGACTATATATCAAATTTCCTCACTATGTAAGTTGATCATAAACTTTGCCTTTTACAGATCTTCATTGGAAGTGATAACTCAAAATGTTAGTCCAAACTGCAACCTTATGGATATGTGTAACTTTTGGCATAATTAATGATGATAGTTTTATTTCATAATTTCATTCTCTGAAATTAGTATCTTTACCTTGAAAAGGGTCACCATAAATTTTTAGCAAATTCGAAGATGTTTTTACCAGAACTTGAGAACTGTTAAAAAGATGTAGAAAAGTAACATTTTAGAATTTTACATTGACTCTGCTTTTCAGTGTTGTATAAATCACATAAAAATCCGCAAACTTCTGTACAGCATAAAATACGTGTGTTCCATTGATGACAAAATAGTATTTTCATTGTCTGTGCATGTTTTTCTCACTGTATATGTCATTAGATGTATTTTGTTCAATGCATTTCATCCTTCTATAATGTATCTCCTCAATTGGACATGTACTTGTTTTCCTTGTGTAGTTTATTCTAGCATTCGCTTTTAAAAATTGTGAAGAAAACATTTTAAGGATCCTGATGTAAATGAACATGTTGTTTATTTTCCTAGTTAGTTTTAAAATATTATGGAAGAGTTCATATTTATTACAAAGAGTTCTTGGAACATTAAAACGCCACTGTAATCTTACAACTTCACTTCTTGCATTTTTATTGTATTTTTTGGCCTTCATTACCATATGTATGCAGAGTGTGAGAAGCTATCAAAATCAGTCTGTGTCTCTCTCTGTCTGTATATGTACATTTGTATCTATGTATATGTATGTATGCACATATCTATGTGTATACATGCATGTATGTACGTGTGTACATGTATGTATGAATGAATGTGTGTATGTGTATGTATGTATGTGTGTATGTGTGTATATGTATTATAAAAGATAACTTATGTTGGTTTGACATGAAATCTTGAAAACCGCAAACAACACCAAATTAAAGTTTTAACAATTTACTCTCTCTGTTTGGCTTAACCCTGCTACAATATCCACATCCCACCTATCCCAACGATTTCATTGTTCTGGACTCTTGCCAGCATTCGAACCCATAGTGTGTATTTTGCCAACCATAGTGTTTCTTCAATTATAAATGTTGTGCCAAGGTTGTTTCTTTGTTTTTAGCTCACATTTGGGATATGTATATATACCAAAGAGAGCTCATATGGTAAGTCGGTGGCGTTTTTATGTCTGTATGTATGGATGGATGGACGGACGCATGTATATATATAAAATGAATGAATGAACTCGAAAACCGTAGCATGTAGCATGTAGCATCTTAGTATTTGGTATACTGGTGCAAATAGCACCTCAGCTTGAAACAGCACAATCATAATGTGCACATTCACACAGGCAGTACTTGACTTTGAATGAATGACCTACTACATTTCACCTATGTACCAAATTTGAAAGCATGGCAAAAAGTACCACAAAATTTGCAAATTTCAGCTTGAGTTCACAGAGTCAACTTCAGGTCACTCCTAGGAACCTGCACACCCAATTAGAAAGTAATGGCATACACAGTTTCAAAGAAGATTTTTTTAACCAAAAATGGCAAAAATTGCCCAAAAATACAAGTATGCAAATTTTGCCATAATTTTGATGAATTCTATTTTGAGTTATCACAAGGCACCTGCACGCCAAATTTTAAAGCGATCAGACCATTGGTTTAGGAGAAAAAGATTTTTTACTAAAATGGCTAAAATGGCAAAACTTCATTAAAAATAGAAAGCATCAAATATTGACATCAAATCTATATGTTTAAATGAGTTGGACCTAAGGTACCTAAAACCCAAATATGACAATGATCAGATGAGTAGTTCCTGAGTTATTGATTTTTGACCATTTTCGCCGGTTTTTCTACCTCATTTGCATATCAATGAGACTAAAAAGTTCATTTTAACAATGGCACATCTACACCATATATGGCATCACTACACCAAAAATCAGCTTAATATGTGCAGCGGTTCGTGAGTTTTTGCGTTGGACGGACAGACATCCCACATACATACATACATACATACAGACAGACAGACATCTCACATACAGACTTTTTTCAACCATATAACCTCCCAATTGCCATATATGTATGGCAAATGGGAGCTAAAAATTAACAAAAACAGTTTCTCAAAATCACATTTTTCATCTACACAACAAATATCAAATCAGTAACCACTGCGGTTCTCAAGATATTTGAGTGGACGGACACCTCACAAATGGACATACATACATACATACATACATACATACATACAGACTGACAACAGACGTCGGATGGATACCCATCCCAATAGCTTCTATAGACTATAGTCTATAGTAGCTAAAAACTACAACATAAGCATGTGGTGTGTTATAAAACACCTATTACCTGGTCTTTATTCGGGCTATAGCACCCGTTTATTACCCCTCGTGGCCGTGTGTTACCAGCTAGCTAGAAACACATCGCTATACCCCTCGGCCTACAGCCTTGGGGAATAGCGATGTGTTTCTAGTAACACATGGCCCCTTGGGGTAATAGATGGGTGCTATAGCCCTCATGACCAGGCAATAGGTGTTTACTATAAACACAAAGAAAATCTCTTTCTTAGTACATCTTCCAAAGAAAGTCTACACTCTATCATACGTAACAGATGTGGAAGGCTGTAAATCATTGAACCAATCTGTATCAAACCCTAACAGTATGTGAAGTTTAATCTGATGTGAATGATGGTACATATATTGATTATTTTGACAAGTAACTTTTAATTCCCACTTGGCAAAAGTTGCAAAATTGTTTGAAAACATTAACAAGCAAATTTGTAAGATCTAACTTTTAAGGAGTGATATCATAGTGGTATATCTATAGTGGTTTAGACATGCATAGCACAAACACAGTGTGCCCTATAACTGTAGAGATCTCTGCATTCTTATTCTTAAATCAGTTCTTCAATATCAATCACATGATCTAGGCATTGTGAACCACAAAATTGTAGTTAATTAGAGACGGGCAAAGTGGCATGCGGTACTCGCACGTTGCCTGTCAGCTGGAAATTCAAATACGCATATGACTGGATATGACATCATTTGACAGTAAAGAATTCAAGAATATATATAACCATGCAATATGTAAAATTAGGGGGTCTAATAGAACATTCTCATTGTGTTAGCAATAACGTTTTTCCAATTGGAAATGAGGGCCGATGTTCACAGCCTGTACATGTAGTTGTATACCAATCAACAATGCAGAAATGGCAGTTTCTGGTCTGATTACTAACTTTGCAATGTCTAAGAATTCCAATACTAAAGGATAATACTCTACTTAGATGGCAGTGGGTTCAAATTGTGATGAAATGTACAAGCTACTCAATTATAAAGGCCTGACAAAAACTAATCATAAAATTCTATAATATCAATGTGTCAAGTGTTTCTTTCTGATTAAAAAAGAGCTCACACACTAGCTGTGCTAAAATAGTGATATATCCTGCCAAGTCAGGCCTCTCATCAGCTGGCACAGAATATTAATGTGAAGATAAAGTGTGTTTAAGTAGCATGAAACTTAGAACTAATTCCATGATTAAAATACATCAAGATAATTAACAGAGTACTAGTAATGTAAACATTGGTAGTTTCGTTTTTAAAATTGCATTACTTGCAGCATGTTGCTAAGGCTTAGACTTGAAGATCCGTCGGGTGAGGGCGCTCTCTACGCTCCCCTCTCATAAGAGGAGGGAAGCGTAGGAAGCGTCCTAGAGCGATGGATCTTTCAGTCTAGCTAGGGCTTTGCCGTACTATTTTGTCACCTTTGTCGTCTTCGCCCATCTCACAGCCATAGTCAAGTCTGTGTCATATATATCCTTCTGTTCAACAATGCTAGGTCCAGGGCACTGAATTTCCCTCTGATAACATTTCCCTCCATTTTGATTTTGCTTTCTATTTTTTTTTGGGGGGGGGCTAAAACTACAAAGAAAACAACTTGAAAAGCCAGAACCATGAATTTTGATATGATACAATGGTAAACCACAGGTGCATATCACTCAATTTTAGTACAATTCACCCTGTGTATTTCTGGCTGAGCGGTTCATGCTTCATATTGCACATTGTAGTATACCTGCCTGTAGCAAGGATTATTGCTTAATAAACATCACATCAACTTTCAATCCTTCTAATATGAATAATATTTGCAGTCTGTAATCCCCGACTTTGGCTTGCATATTAATAGTAAGATGTCTATATATCCTGATATACACTTTATTTTTCTACACTTTCTGTGTTGTATCTTCTCATGCAATTCCTAAATGTTACACCTTGATGTCGTCCCTGTATTGACACCTATGTTAAAAAAATTTTGCAATATTTTCAGTGTTTCTGTTTGATGTATCGGCAGCAATTTATTTGTTTCACACAATAGCAAACAGCATGTTGGAACACTCAATGAAAGTAATATCCCTGAGCCCAATATTTACCAAATTTGTAGAACCAATTCAAATTACACTTATTAATCTTTTGAGTCATTTTGCATATTTGAATGTGATGTATTGGAATGTTCCTGAAAATAATGTATTTTGAGATCTGCAACAGAAGTACTTTCTGTGCTACAGCTCAACTCAGGACACTGAAACAATTTCTTTTGAAAATGAATAAACATGTGGAATGTGTGATCAATTTTATGTCGGAATTTTTTCCCACATGTTGTACATTTATGTACAGAATGTTTATCCAGGATGTCACTGTGTGTGCGTTCATGTGCTCCAAGAGCAGACTTGCTATTAAACGCTGCATCACACAGACTGCATTTCACAACTTTGTCATGATGGCCTCCATGTGATTCTCTATGACGTTTCATATTGCTATATCTGTCTGATGTATATCCACATTGATTGCATTTCAATTTCTGTCTCCTGTGCATTCTTTTGGAATGTTCCTTGAGTTTGCACGTGGAGTGGAATATCTTACCACAAAACAGGCATTCATGATCTTTCCTCCTTTCTGCTAAAGCTGTTTTTGTTTTGTGGGTAATTTCCCTGTGACTGTTCAATTGATCTTGGTTGTATGGGAAGAAGGGACAAAGCGAACACATTACAACGTCACCAGAATCATGGATTGTATGACTATTCAAATGTTGAGATAAGTCTACTTCTGAGCTAGCACAATATAAACAGTATTTACATTTGTACTTTATAACCTGTTCTTTGTTCTTAATATCATCAGAATTGGGAATATGCTCACAGACATGGCTAAAAGTTCTTTCAAGAATTGAATCTTGTTGACCGTTCAGACACCAGTTATCATTTTTCAATGATATTGTTTCTCTTGCTTCTTTATGGATTGCCTGTGTTTTGATTTTCTTCAGGGCTGATTCTTTAGCAACAATGCCTGTTTTGCATTCTTGACCATGGTTGAAACCATCAGCTTCCCTTGTTCCTTTTGCAGTACCACCAGTTTGTGAACCGACAGTTGACTCACTAATTTGGTAATGCATTTCTTCTTTGATCTTGTTTCCAAATTCACTTTGATGGAGATAATTATTATCACTATTATTATCAATGATGTTCATATCATGGACATTATTACACACTGTAGGTGACTGAAAAGTCTGTGTGACATTATGATTGTCTATCACAAAAATTTGTGAATTTTCAAGTCCACAATGCTTTTTATTAGATACCTCTTGGTGCGCTAATGGTATGTGCTCTTTATGCATATTACCTTGTGAAAGAAATCTTGAATTTGAAAGACCTTGTATCATTCCTTTGTGATTTTCTCCTTGTGAAATTGGCAATGTGTTTTTTTCTGAGGGTGATAATGTTTCTGGAATGCTAACATGCATTTGATTTTGTAAGACAGGTCCACACTGCTCACAGTTAAGAGAGTGTCTTTGCAAAAGTGTTAATACCGTATTACAAAGTAACCTCAAATCAAGTCTAGATGTTTCCAAAACCTCAATGGAGTCACGTGTTCCAATATCATCTCTGCTGCAAGATTTGGAGTGTGCTGCAAAACTTGATGGCTTTGGTGAATTCTGTTGGGCCTGAACTGCAGAGTCACTGTCTGTTTCTCCATACTCCATACTGTGATCAGAGACATTGAAATGAAGTCTTTTGTGTTTGTGGACATATGATGACTTAATCTGAGCATCACAGATTTCACACTCCACTCTGGCATTGGAATGTTTTTCTTTGTGTCTGGTGAGATTACACTTTTTAGCTGATGCATAGTCACACTGGCTACATTTGTATGGTTTCTCTCCTGTGTGAATCCTAATGTGTATCTTCAGACTTGCAGCACTTGCAGCTTCATATCCACACACCTCACACTGAAGACTGTTCTTACTAACAATTAATCGTACTGGATTCTTCGTCTTTCTTCTCTCAGATCCAATTTCCATTTCAGCCATGTTGGTATAAGTACAAAACATTTCCTAAGTATAAGATAACATTTAAAATGAAAGCATTAATTGGTGTGATCAAATGTATTTCATGCAGAATTCACTTTGACAGACGATGTGCATTATTAGTATTGAAATTTACAAGATGGTTCATAAAGATGAGGTAATTTCCACAAATAAACTGTGGGGCCTGCCAATCTCACTGTTAGGATGATTGTAGATTTGCCTCTCTCCAAACGGAGAGAGAGAGAGAGAGAGAGAGAGAGAGAGAGAGAGAAACGGTGTAAATTGACATCAAACGAGGTCTGGAGTCTAGGCAATGCCCAGACACGCCCATTTCACTTATATGGGATGAAATAAATCAATATTTACTCAAGAGAAAGTTGTCCCATACGTTTACAGACGACGTAAAATGAGTTACATTGCTGTGACCAAGAAACCAAATGCAATTGACTGAGAGCGATCTGTTCCTTACAATTTGTAAATATCGGATAGCTGGTGTGCAGCTAGCCCTGCGTACCGTGCTGTGTGTTTCGGGCGTTACACGGCCGTGTAACGCCCGAAACACACAGCACGGTACGCAGGGCTAGTGTGCAGCGTGAATACGGTTTGAGCTGATTGCCTTAACACCACACCACCCCACCAACCCCCCCCTCCCCTCGTTCACAGGAAATCGTAGCAGATTTTACCCAGTACACACCAAATGGTAAATAAAGGATGTTTCAGACGGAACGAAGATTGGTCTGTGGCGCTGAGCTGAGTGCTGTTCTTCACTTCAGTTACCAGTCCGGGTTATGTCCATATAGAGGATAGTAGGGAAGAGCCAATGGCGTACCGTATATGTAATGAAATTAAGGCAAGAACCAATCACGTACTGTATATGTAACAAGGGTCAAAGGTTACGTTGGTTCACTTTGTTCAGATCGCGATATGACCTGACAGATCCACCGATCGAGTGAGACTGTTGGCTACCCGGAAGTATCTTAGCTCCAGTCGATTGGCGACGTTCTACCGTGTTAAAAATTGTAAGATTTCTTCAGGAATAGTTTTCTGAGTTTCTTTACCCTTAACCATATTCGACAAAGAGTTATTGGACGTTTTTCGTTCTCTTTTCCAGCTTTTGGTTAACTTCTCGGCGATTGATCCGGCGCGCGTTTTTCTGAGCGAAGGGTCAATCGTACCGGGAAACGCATGGTGATCGAAAAAATCGTGCTCCATCGTGCTCCGATGACCGACTAAAACAGTTGACCCATCTTTGTAAAGCTTGAAAAATTCTGCATACTGCAGATGGCAAGGTTAAATTGAAATTTGACCAAAAATAGGCGATATTTGGCGACAAATAACTTACTGTAGATTTACAAGGGTCAAATGCTGATTTCTGGGAGCCGTACCCGGCCAGGAAATTCATCCAAATAAGTAATTTTCAATGTACTAACCACTTGTGTCGGTCACCATCTCGGCCGCACTGAACATTGTGCGTAACGTCTATATCTAAAAACTACCCAGTGCTAAAAATAAAGGGCGAAATCAAGCCGAAAAGTTCCAAACTCGTTGCAATGTACGAGCCAAGGTTTGCATGGTTAAGTATTCATGACGTTGGCGGCGGCAGGTTCGCTGATTGGTCAATCGTACTATCCTCTCTGTATGGACATAACCCGGACTGGTTACCGTACTGTTGACGCTGTACAAACGCAATACGCATGCGCGAGTGTATCTCTGGACTCCGGAAGTCAAGTCAACGCCATCGTCGTAAACTGCGCGCCTCTTTACGGCAACAGCTGGCGCTACCCGTTAAGTTGGCTGGTCCCCGCCTCAGTGACAAGCACAAAGATGCGTCTTACTACGTGCTGCGTCTAGCTAGTCACGTGAGACGCAGTGATCAGCGAACCCGTTAAGAGACCGTGCCCGTGGTTGATTACGCAGAGATTCGCGGATCTATCGCTGGTTTCCAGCGCTGGCTGAACGGAGCCAATCAGAAAGTAGGTCTCATAAACGCGCATAAATTATTGTAATAGGTCAAACCCGGAATTCGAATGGACCACCAATTAGTTTGTTAATCAAATTACCCTTCTTAGATAGTGCGTAAATAAAATAAAATGATAACTATTTATGTATAAATTTTTGTTACAGTAGACAGCCATAAATAATACATTAAAAGGGCAGCATATTTATTTCATTTTAATGACGCAAACCCATGACATTTCATAAACTCAATCTTCATACCTAAATTAATAAGAAAGGAAACCCATGATGGCCTTTGATGGAGATTTACAACTTTAAAATTACAAAGCACTGTGCCTTAGGTAAAGGACGACAATTGCGGCGATACGCATTGTAAAAATACTTTTGCTTGCCCGATGAGGCATTAAGGGGTGGACCATTTGATATCCGGGGGGGGCTTGGAAGATTTGGGGGAAGAAAAAGATGCCAGGTGGAGTTGCTCGAAAAAAAAAATCTGGCTTTAAGTGGCTGATGGAAAAACAATTATGGACCATTGCGACTCGGAAAAAAAAAATCTTGGCAATTGTTCGATGCACACTGCAGCATCAATAAAAATCAAGCAGTAGCTCTGGAGTTTTATAAAGCATAAACCCGTGTCAAGCTTGAGGAACAATAACTTAGAATTTATTAAACGAGGAACTGAAATAAATACACAAACAAAAACACTGAAAAATTGTCAAAAGTTACAGCTACTATCACTGTAGCTTTCAGCAACTGAAAACAAGAACTCGTCTGCAGTGGTCTCATTGAGGAAGATTTTCACACTATTTCAGACGGCTTTTCTCTCAGTCATCTCCTTTATATTCTAAATCACTGAATATGAACAATTGTACAGTATACATGACCTTCTGATTAGAGGAAGTATGATGAAATTGAAATTGCTCACCAGTGTTTTCCAGAAATGTGTAAATCTGAATGTATGGATTTTGTCAAAATACCACAAGAAGAGAGACAGCCTGCCATGAACTGGGTCAAGTGGACTCAGTCAGTCAAGTGGACTGTTCAACTTGCTAATATCACTCAAACCAGGACACTTGTCAGACAATGACATATTTTTTTCAAGCACAAGTAAATGCCATAAATGTATATGATTTTACAAATATATACTTTAAGTGTTCTCCCTGAATAAGGTAACAGGGGCGTGGCGCCCTCTTGTAAATTCCGAGCGCCCCCTTGCCAGAAATGAAAAAGATTTATTTTTTTGAAAAATAAAACAATAAAATGTACGAGATAACAAGCGACCTAGCGGCCGATATAGCTCCGCTGTGTTTATGTAGAGAATAACTATTTTTGACACATGTTGATGAAGAAGGTGGAAATTAAATCTTTGATAGCTCAATGCAGTGGCCAGAAAAAAGTGGCTAAAATAGCTCCAAAAATAAACAATTGAAGATTTCATCATACTTTGCATATATCACATCGGATCATCCCTAAGAACATGTCAACCAAAGCTATCTGATGAGTAGTTTTTTGAGAATAAAATTTTCTGACCAAAAATGGCAACAATTGCCCCCAAAAATAAAAATTGCAGATTTCATCATAATTTCAAAAGATCAAATTCAGTTCATCTATAGAAACCTGTATACCAAATTTCAAAGCTGCTGGACCAGTATTTTTTGAGAAACACATTTTTTTAACCAAAAATGGAAAAAATTGACCCAAAAATTCAAAATTGCTGATTTCATCATAATTTCAATGAATATCATTCAGGTGATCTGTAGGAACCTGTAAACCAAATTGCAAAGCTATCAGATGAGTAGTTTTGGAAATACACATTTTTTGACCAAAAGTGGCAAAAATTGCCCCAAAAATACAAAATTGCAGATTTCAGCATAATTTCAATAAATATTATTTTGTTCATCTGTAGGAACCTGTATACCAAGTTTCAAAGCTATCAGATCAGTACTTTTGGAAATACACATTTTTTGACCAAAAATGGCAAAAATTGCCCCAAAAATACAAAATTACAGATTTCATCAGAAATTCAATATTTATTACTTAGTTCATCTATAGAAACCTGTATACCAAATTTCAAAACTATCAGACCAGTACTTTAAGAGAAATACATGTTTTGACCAAAAATGGCAAAAATTGCCTTAAAAATGCAAATTTGCATATTTCTGCACAATAACTGAAATAGATCATCCCTAGGGATATATGTACCAAATATCAAAGCTATCTGACTGGTACTTTTGAAGAAGAAGATTTTTAAAGATTTTTTTACCAAAAATGACAAAAATTGCCTTGAAAATACAAATATGCAAATTTCAGCACGATTTGAACAAATCTGACTGCATATCAAATTTCAAAGCAATCGGACAAGCGGTTTCAGAGAAGAAGATTTTTTTACCAAAAACACCAAAAAATACCCCAAAAATACAAATATGCAAATTTCACCACGATTTGAACAAACTTAAGAGAGGTCACCCCAAGTGAGCTGCATATAAATTTTCAAAGCAATTGGACTTGTGGTTTCGAGGAGAAGGCAATTGTTGACGGACAACGGACGACGACGGACGACGACGGAAAATCAACCTATTTGATAAGCTCCGCGTCGCTGACAGCGGAGCTAAAAAGTTGACGGTGATTTACAAGCAAAATGCAAGCGTGAGCGTCGATTCTGCAGGCTGCAAATGTAATTCTCATCGATCTAGCAAATCTCGCTGTCATCCGAGATCATTATATACTAAGGGAGCGTTCAGTTTTTACGGCCGGGGGGGCGGCAAAATCTTGTCGGCGGTGTTCAAAAAAATATAGACCCCCCTGCATTTTTTGTGAAAAAAAAATGACCCCCCCCTTTGTCAGACGAAAAAAATTGATGACCCCCCCCCCCCACCGAAGGCGCGCGGCCATTACCATTATTCAGTGCGTGATCCCAGGGGTCCCTCAAAAATGTTTCAAATACAAGCCGCGGCTTCAATTGGGAATTTTACAGTAAGATTGCCGTGGAGTATTACATAAAGTCAATTTATTGTAGTAGACCGCCGCAGGCGGCCCGCCGGTAAGGAGGGTCGGATCATGGCCATTGCATGAAGTAAACCTAATTGGAGTGGGTCGCCAAAGGCGTCTGCCCGTTAAGAGGGTCATGGGTAATACATAATGTATATTTATTGTAGCGGGCCTGGCCATGGCATAAAATGAACTTTATTGTTGGTATTATGTTTTTGAAATGTGGTGACCCCCCCCCCCTTTCCTACCAGTGAAAAAGCAATGACCCCCCCTTTGCGGATTCCAAAATTATGATGACCCCCCCCCCTGGATTTTGCCGGCCCCCGGCCGTAAAAACTGAACGGTCCCTAAGGCCCATGTGCAACTCATATCGATGGCAGCCATATTTGCATGGCTCAGGCCTTACGTTATCCACGGTCCCTCCATAGGGACCGTATATTAGGTAACCACTTAGCTGAGTAACATGCCAAGGAGGAGCTTGAGGGTAACCAAGGACAGCAGAGTACACTGAAGTTTTTTAGGAGGTTAGAAATTCGCTTGTGTATAGGGCCGTTCACAGTTTACGTCACTGTTCTCTCATTAATATGCAAAAATAAATGTTTGTCCGCATTTGTAGATTACGCTTTTGAAAATTACGCATGCAAGACGACGAAAATACATCTCAGTGGGCGACTGCTTGTGTAACGTGAATACTAAAAAACATATTCACGACTCAGAGTACAAGCTGCAAAAACAGCAACGCATGCAACATTGATAAAATTTGTCCGCATTTCAAGCTGCGTGTCCGATGTCGCGCGCGTACAGCTATATTTAGTAACAAACCTGTAACCGTGAACAGCGCTATTCCTTCCCAAAGCAAAACGACCTATTTTTAGGCTCGGCCGGACGTGTATCAGGATGAGAATACGTGAGTGTTATAGTATAATTTTGACATCGATGAATAAATGTTTCGTTTTCAAAAAATGTAATCTTCATTGAAATCAGTGAACTGGAGTAAAAGTTATCGAACACTGTCTCAGATCTCTTTTCCTTTGAGTTTTTTATACGAAAAAAAATCGGAAAAAATACTCCCCAAGTGCCATCAAATAACACCATTTTAATCTCTTGTCATTTTCGCTCTCTTGTCAAAATATCCTGGGGAGAACACTGTTGACACCAGTGATGTTCTCAGAAAAGTTTTCACTGTAAGTTTGTTAATGCTTAATGTAGAACTCAGTAATCAGGTTGTTTGATTTGTATTTTCAGTGTGTCACCCATGGTATAAATAAGATCTATAAATTGATATTTTTGTAAAGTGAATCAAAAATGTACATGTATTTACATATCTTTTTTTAGTTTCTTGAATACAGTCTGTGTGCGATAAAACAGCATCTTGTTACTGGGTGTGAAAACCAAGCAAACAAACATTGCACCGAAATTTGGTAAAAAAAATATATATCTCGAAGAAGGAAAGTGAAAAAAAAAGTTGCCAGCATATATTGCCCTGTAGAAAAAAAATAATTCATGGTGAAGCAGGTGGGAAAAAAAGTAATGGCTCTCCACCAATCTTCCAAGCCCCCCCCCCCAGGATATCAAATGGTCCAGCCCTAAGCATTTTTTTGTCTATTCACACGATGATTGTGTCGATAGGTGCTACCTGTTGAATGACAAACATGTTTGAACCAACGCCATAACTACAACGATTATATCCTATGTTTCACCAAATTCTTAAAAAGCAGTGGACTTGTCTCTCCGACCTGTGAAATTTATATTCGCCAGTAGTTTCTTCAATACCTGAAATGACACAATGTTCTTTCTGTCTGTTGGTCTCATACTGAAAGTCCATGGGCGCAATAACATTACAGGACGACTTTCGCCGAAATAGCGCTTGTTAAGACGACTCGTGGCAAGTGTGCATGGAACTGATGTACATGTACATGTACATGTAATTAGCATTTTAAGGATGCTGAGTCATCAATTAGCCAATCACCGATGGAACTGATGCTCCTAAATAATTGACCAATCACAGGCGCCTATGCCACGTCCATTAATCGAATGCAATTACCATAATCGACCATAATTCAATACATTTATATGTGCTGTGTTTTATATTCATATCATTGAATTGCACGGCAACCTGTTCCTTCTATTCTAATTGATCTATGAAAATTCTATTTCTTATCCAAAACTCCAAATTTGTTTGATACAGGAAACGAAAATAACGTTAGTTACGGGTGACAGGGTTTGATTCGAATTCTCGCAGAAGATCCAAAGTACGATTTTCACGATTTTATTGTGATGCTGAGATTATGTTAACTTTAATATAATGATTTTATCAGTTGTTTTAGGATTGTTCACAAACAACAGCTAATCCAAATCCTGACAACGGTAACACTAAGTCAACTGAGCGGTAAGATAATCTATATTGATAAAAATGTTCGCATTTATGCCCGGGAGAGGGGCAAAAACGCGCTACATTGTCCGATGTCCAGTGATGCTATGTTGGTTGTCAAAATTCTTATCAGGAGCACATGCCATCAGAAAATTAGATGTTACAGTTTAAAGCCTCGCATGTTGGTAATATTACACATGTTTAAAGGCAAAAGGAACTTAAGTTACGTTAATTTTGTTTCATACAAATTGTACCAACTGAGCAACAAAATAAGAAAACGTGTAGAGATCAAAACTATACGTCTGAACAAAGTTTTTTTCTTCGTATCATGTATGACGGCTCTTTGTACTCTACGTACTCGAAAATTAGAAACAAGCCTGTCTTTTAAGATTGTAGACAATGGGATGAACGTACCTATTAAACAGGCATTGGAACCCCCCCCCTCTCTCTCTCTCTCTCTCTCTCTCTCTCTCTCTCTCCTATTGTTAATTATGTATTGGGGATAATTTAATTAGAGTCCAGACTGACAGTCAGTTGTGATTGACACAAATGCATGACACACATACACAGGCTGTGTCAGCAAGCTGGATATTGGACAGTTCAACATGCTGCAGGGAGTAGAACACAGTTGTATAAACTGAACAAAAATATTGTCAAAATTATCAAAGTTAATACAGCTACTCCCTGCGGGCAGTGTCACTATCAGGTGCCGCCCTGCTACTGCAGTGTCACTGTCACTGCATACCTGATCAGTGATAGAGATATCTCTGACAGTGATGTAAACATGGTAGTTGAAAAAGAGTTTCGGTCAAATGACACTCATGACAGTGAAACATATTTGTACACAAGATCAGGCCAAAGAGCAACATATGGAAGACCTGCAGGAGACTTTAATATCGGGGATTTTGGAATTCTGGCATAGATAGGGTCACATTTTCACATTCTCGTCATAAAATAATACCAAAAGCAAAACTTTGAACAGTAAAGACTAAATGAAAAAATATGTGACTAAATGAAATTGTTTATTTTTCAACCAAATTTGCCATTATTACACTCAAAATTTCAGAGATGAAAACATTCAATTGATGGAATATTTTAACCTTCCAGTATTGTCAATTTTGAGTAGCACCTAATTCATATTTGTCTTGTACTTTTGAAACAAATTTTTGGTATAGGTCACTGCGCTAAGTTTTTTACAATATGACAGTTAGCCAGACTTCACGATTTGCCCATTCTCTCACGATCGTCATTTTGTGTGCTCTTCGGCAGGAGCAATTGACCTGGCAAGAGTTGGATTAACTCAAAAAAGTTGGCTTAGACTGATAAATCCAAAAAGTTCACTGATACGTTTAAAAATGAATCAAAGGAGTATGACTTTACAACTGCTAATAACAGGTAGTGTTGAACATCTGCCAATGGAACAGCGTGACGTGTGTATTTTTTCTGCGCGCACATCCTTTACTGATAGATATACGGGCTTGTGACAGTGGAGGGGGGCCTTGAAAAAATTTGATCATATAGGGGGATTTGGCATTATTTAGGGTATATTGAGGGGGATCTGAAAAAAAAAATATTTCAATCGCGATTCCTCCACCCCCTTCATTACTAGTATTAGTTAAGGTAGCCTAAATTAGTTGATAGCTTCACGAGTCAGTTGCAAAATATCAGTATCCGCTGACCTCCCTCCGAGCTCAGACATTATCTCCGTCCTGTGGCGGAGCAGGTTGAAAAATTTGCATAGTTCATTGCGCATGCGATTTAGACATTGCCAATATAATCTACAAGGTTTTTTTTTGCTTTATACCTTGTAAAAGAACCTTGTTTTACTTTATCAACCTTCTAGGGAGCTGAGGAAAAACCCTGTCGCCAAATAGAAAATTTTCCCCTGAAAGGAATTTATTTATTTTCCTAAAACCTAATACCTAATCAGTGAACTTATTGTAACAATTTGAAAATGCATTTGCGCTTGCTCACAAGTGATATTTTAAAAGTTGTACGTCACGGTCAAAAGGCAGAGAGGAAATTCTTCCGTACAATCTACTGAAAGTGAATTACAGGATGAATATGATTATAAATTAGAGGGTTTAATTGTTAGATCAAGATGTAATTGGCTTGAATATGGAGAAAAAAATTTCTTTCAAAAAGAAGTCAAATTAATAAATTACTCAGGGGAGATTATTCTGAGATGGTTGGCCAGAACAAAATAAACCTTGAAATAAAAGAATATTATCAACATCTCTATCATTCAAGAATTTCAAACAATAACAACCCTGATTTTAGTCAAAGTGACACAGTTTTCCTAGACAATCCAAACATTCCCAAACTTGATGAAGATAAAGCCATGCTGTGTGAAGGATTAATAAATGACCAGATATGAACTGAATATGCTCACGTGTTTTACAACAGGTTCATTAATAGTAGTACGCTTCACAGAACAATGAGATATATGTTATCACTATATGTAGCAGGTTTTTTTAAAACTTCGCACAGTACTCTCAGAGTTTAATCACTAATTACAAAACTTTATTTAATATGCGAATGAGCTGTCAATTAACTTGACACTGCTCAATGCTTTATGGGACAATTAGATATCCATCAGATCAACATTTGTAGCACGTTTTATTTAATTTAATGCTGTAATTTTAGAGTAATGTCACTTATTACAAAGTTCATTAAATATGCAAATAAACCCTACATTAACTTGACACTGTTCAATGATTCATAGCACAAGTAAATATTTATCAAATCAATATCTGTAGCACGTTTCACAAAATTTTAGTTCCGAAATTTCAGAGATATATACCTAATTCCAAAGTTTAATAAATATGCAAATGAACCCTTAATTGACTTTATACTACTAAATGCTTTACAACACAGTTAGATATCTGTCGTATCAGTATGTGCAGCAGTTTCATCACATTTGATGCAGTTATTTCGGAGTTATATGACTAATTATAAGACTTCATGGAATATGCAAATGAGCTAATTATTAACTTGACACTCAATGCTTCTCAGTACAATTTGATATTTATCAGATCAACATCTGTAGCGAGTTTCATCAAATTTAATGCTTTAATTTTGGAGTAATATCACTAATTACAAAGTTCATTAAATATGCAAATGAACCCTTAATTAACTTCACACTCTACACCACAATTAGATATCTGTCGGATCAGTATCTGCAGCAGATTTCATCACATTTGGTGCAGTTATTTTGGAGTTATATCACTAATTACTAAACTTCATAAAATATGCAAATGAGCTATTTATTAACTTGACACTGCCTAATGCTTCAAAGTATAGTTAGATATATATCAGATCAATATTTGTTGCAAGTATCATCAAGTTTGGTGCAGGAATTTCAGAGTTATCTCACTAATAACAAAAGTTCATTAAATATGCAAATGAGAAGATAATTGACATGACACTCACAGTATCATCATAATGTTCTGAGACTGTCATCTGTGAAAAGTTTCATGAAATTTTGTGCAGCATTTCTTGATATATGTCTACACTGTCACTACCGTCTCCATAGGGAAACCATTGTATGGAAAAAAAAGATATTGCATAACTTCATTAATATGCAAGCCACACTAACCAAAATCTAATCAGTTCTTGCAAGTAGCACATGGTACCTGTGCACCAAATGAATGTGATTGATGTTCCTTATGATAGATTAAAAGAAGTCAACAAACTTTTGTACAAGTTTTTATGGAAAGGTCCCGATGAAATTTGTAGACAAACTGTTATTGGAGAGATTGAAAAGGGTTGTCTATCCATGGCAGACTTAAAAGCTATTTATAAAGCTCAAAAACTAAATTGGGTTAGACGCTTGTGTGATGAAAATGTGAACCATCCATGGAAAATTTAAAAAAAAAAAAAGGAAATCTTGGTAACATTGATTTACTTTTACAATGTAATTTTGACCTTAAAAAGCTACATGTCAAAATCTCTGGTTTCTTTTACACTATGCTTTCTGTGTGGTCTGACTACAATGGTTACAAGAATGAAACAAATGAAGATGAAAGTATGAATCAAGTCATATGGAACAACAAGAACATTCTCTTTGGAGGGAAATCAGTTTATTTCCCAGAATTCTATAATTGTGGATTTATGTTGGTCAACTTTTCAAACAAAATGGTAAATTTTTGGACTGGAATGAGGTGAGAGAAAAGGGAGTCCCACAATCATCTATTCTGAAATGGTTTGGTTTGATGAGGGCCATTCCAGCTAAATGGAAAAACATAGAATATATTTGAAATTTCTCTGTTCCAGAACTGCAAACAAAAATTAGTTTCGACAATTTCTCCATAGAAGTTAACTGCTGTACAACAAAAATTGTTACAAAGCATATTGTAAATCAGTACTTTATTAGCCCAAAATCAGAATTTATTTCAGTTTTATATTTAACAAACATATTAATTATTGGTCTACACTCTATGCTCTTCTTTTTAGGGTAACAATTGACTCAAAACTCAGAGAATTTCAATTTAAGATTCTGCACAACATTCTGCCTACAAATTATTCACTATGTAAAATGAAACCACCCCGAGTTGTATCTAGCAAATGTACATTCTGTAAAGAAGAAGATGAAACACCGTTACACCTTTTCTACAACTGTAGATATGTAGCTGAGTTTTGGGATGGTTTTCTAAGACTGTGGGGTAGTAAAGCAGGACTAAACATGTTACCAGAAGCCAGTCAAATTATAATTGGTGATGTGAAATACTCTATATTGATCAACTTTTTGATATTGGTTGCCAAAAAGACACATCTATCTGGCCAAATTTGACAATAAAAAACCTGACCTTTTGGTTTTCAAAAAATATTTACAAACTATTCAGAAGGTAGAGTACTGTTTGGCAATAAAAAAGAACAAATTAAGTTCTCACAGCAAAAAATGGGGAGGTGTTCTAAAAACACTTATTCCTACTTCACATCGTAATGAATAATCCATTTTAGAGTTTCATAATATTGTATCTCTCAGACTCTTATGGATATGGTTGATTTTACTGTCTAAGGTTTGATCATGGAGGTGATTTTCTCCTACCTTCATGATTTGATAGAACTGTATTCACATTTCTACAAGTGTTGTAAGCATTATTGAAGACCTCAATAAAAAAAATCATAAAATATTTAAAAAAAATTGTAAATGGATATGATTATTATAAAGTGAATCCAAAAGGATGACTGGATATATCAATTTTCACATTTTTTATTTGGATGGTTGTCCTGGACGATAGGTCCCCCGTTCACCATAGCTTTACACAGTCACCCGTTTTGCAGTGCCTCACACCCCTCTGCCCTCCCCGCAAAATAATGGTACAGCCCAGGGCAGCTCTTTTGCACAACAACTGCCTGTCCCATCGTCCGCTCGCTTGAGTCCCGTTACTTGGCACTAACTACCTGATTTCTAGGTGCATCCAACTGCCAAGACAAGAGACCTTGGCAAGCATAGATGCTGCCTTACAAGATCCCAACCGATTTTAAGAATTTTTTTTTCAAATAAAATGAGGTAAACAAAATTCTTTAAAATCTGCATATGAAAATTTATGTAAATTTAACAAAATTTGGCAGATGAAATTACGAACCACAAGCTTATTATTACAATATCTTGTACTGATCACCTAAACAACGTTTGTCTTCTACAAATTATTCAATCAGAGTCTGTCTTGTTTATGTCACCTAAACAGCGTTCGTCTTGTAAAAATCGCTTAATCAGAGTCTGTCTTGTTCAAATCACTATAACAGGGTTTGTCTTGTACAAATCGCTCAGTCAGAGTTTGTCATTTACAAATCGCTCAATTAGAGTTTGTCTTGCACAAGTCACTCGAGCAGAGTCTCTCTCATTCAAATCACTCAAACATAGTTTGTATTGTACAAATCGCTCAATCAGAGTTTGTCTTCTACAAATCAGTCAGTCAGACTCTGTTTGAGTGATTTGAACAAGAGAGACTCTGATTAAGTGATTCGTACAAGATAAAGTCTGTTTGGGTGATATGTACATGACATACTCTGATTGACCGATTTGTCTGTTTGAGTGACTTGAACAAGAGAATCTGTCTGAGCGATTTGTACAAGACAAACGCTGTTTATGTGATTTAAATAATTGATTGAGTGATCTGTGCAAGACAAACTCTGTTCGCGTGATTTGTATAAGAGAGACTGCAATTGAGTACAAGACAAATTCTGATCGGGCGATTTGTACAAAACAGACTCTGATTGAATTATTTGTACAAGACAAACTCTAATTGAGCGATTTGTCCAAGACAAACTCTAATTGAGTGATTTGTACAAAACAGACTCTGATTGAGCAATTTGTACAAGACAAACTCTAATTGAGCGATTTGTCCAAGACAAACTCTAATTGAGTGATTTGTACAAAACAGACTCTGATTGAGCAATTTGTACAAGACACTCTGATTGAGTGATTTGTACAAGACAAACTCTAATTGAGCGATTTGAAGACAAAGTGTTGCCAGTTAAATGCTTGTTACATCAAATACCTGAATATAAAGTAAGAAAAGTTAGAAAAACAAACAAATAGTAAAAATAAAACTAAAAAAGGTAAGACAAGCCAGGAGTACTGGTTCACCTCCCCGTTACGTTTTGTTTTGTTTTGTTTTGTTTTGTTTCGTTTCTCTGAATAGCAATACCCACATGACTATTACTGTTTGGCGAATAAAAAATGATGACTAGTAGACTGTGTTCCATACATGTTTATTGGACTTGTTAGCAAAATGATTAACGTGATTTAATTCACTTTTAGTAAACAAAAACACTATTGATTTGATTATGAGTCAAAACCCGTGTACAAGTATATGACACCCCATATCAGCAGATTGTGAAAAATTATTTACACCATGTAAAAGCAACTTTCAGGGACAAACACCCATGACATGTTCCCGACTTTGATGTAAAGCATTTGACTTAACTGGTTTCATTGTCTTTTATGCATTTTGTTTTCGCAGCAAATATTGTACACGGGTGCTGGGGAGTCTCACGACAGATTGTCACATTTGGATAGCAACAGTGTAGCGAAGATCAGTGAAAAGTGATCCTAATTAGGGAGCATTCGTATTTTACGGGGAGGGGGTTCAGTGAAACTTGAGCGACAAATGAAATGTAAAAAGTGAGTCCCTCCAAATCAAATTTCTAAATTTCTAAATTAATTTCTAAATTTCAACCCCTAAATTCATCAATTGTAAAATGTTACACCCCCGGAAAAAAAAATTCATCAGATTTAATTCATTAACCCTTCGCACCCTATGGCCTTAGGCTGAAAAATTAGGCCCTCCAAAAGTGTTTGCAAGAAAAAGAGTTACCCACCCCAATTTTCATGCACAAAAACAGCGACCCTCCCCCAGATGTCACAGTCCGTATCAATAATATCTTAATTGATTTATAATTTTCCATTTGACCTTTGAACTTTAAAGAATCCTTTTTGAACTTTACAAATAACCACTGGGTGAAATTCCAGTGTCATATTGGTTTTTCAGATCTGCTCTTTCAAATATGATTTTCTCGTCACGTACATTTACATCAATTGTCAATTTTTTTTTAAAGTACAGATTTTAATAGCTAGTTTTGTATTGTAAAAAATATTTAAAGTTTCCTCACATACCACAATGTCGAATCAACATTTTTGGTGAAATTCCAAAATCAATTTTTTTTTGCAGACACGTGAACTTGTAATCACTCTAGTCTAATCAAATACACTAATATCAATAATCAAGAGTAATTAAATACACAGATTTACCTAGTTTTGTATTGAAAAAATTATTCATATTTTCCTCATAGACAAGATAGTGAATCAACATTTCGGTGACATTCCAAAATCGAATTTCTTGCACAAACATCCACTTGTTACCACCCTTTGTAAAGTTTGACCCCCTTCCAATCATTGATTGTAAAATTTGACCCCCCCCATAAAAACGGTTTTGGCAACCCCCTGATTTCCACCGATCCCCCTCCCTGTAAAAAACGAATGCTCCCTTACATGTAAAATCCGATGTTGGATATGTCAACTCTATAACGACAATCACTGAAAAAAATATGACGATATTTCAAAATTGCATCCTCGATTTCGACATTAAATTCGGTTTGCCTGAAAATGCAACGGATTGATACCAATAGGATTGAGGTTTTCATTGTTCAATCAATCAATCTTCATTTACTCAACAAATACTAACAGAGAGTATGGTATGGTACATCAAGATGTGTTACAAATGTAAGTGAATGTTGTTATTGATGACAGCTGGACCTGTAGAGTTAGTTATTCTTCTGGAATAGTTATTAGTGTAACTTTTTGTTTTCATTGACGATTTTTTACCAATTTGATTTCTTGTAATTTTTCATCTTTTCAAGTTGTAACCATCACCATTTCCCTGAGTAAGGGGTTGTTATTGTGTAAGCTATGTCCGAATTTCTGGCAGCAGTGTCCTGTCAGCTACACCTGATAACAATTTGCGAACATTCCTGTTTCCAATCTGATTAAATTCAGATGTATAGTACGGCGACGTCTATACTTATGCGACGGCAAGAGAATACCGCGTAAGTATAGACATCACCATACTCTAAATTTGAATTTAATCAGATACTGAGATAGCACGATTCGAGACTTCTGCAACTCAACAACGCAGTCACCTTTACTTAGTTTACAGAAGATATACTTCTCGAGAAAAGTGAGGCGAGCCTTTCCACGGTGTAAAGCCCCTGTTGCGTGTCTCCATTTGAAAATTTAAAAAGATAGTGAAGAAGATAATGACTTTCAATGCAAAAATTTGCAGGAACGAAAACTGGGAAGCAAAACCTTAACAGTTGTTTCCGCCCGGGTTCGAACCGGGGACCTCTCGCGTGTGAGGCGAGCGTGATAACCACTACACTACGAAAACCTGTATGTTGACATCGAAGGATAAATATGGATTAGAAAAAATACACCATGAAGTTGTTTTTAGGTTTAGTATTGCACTATTTATGCTATGGGAAAGAAATTTTAATCTATCCCACTGTCACTCGGTTGTAATTCCCCCCTAATGCCTGTCATTTCTGCGACCCTGCGTTGTGCGCAACCAACCAACCAACAGCTGCACAAAGAACTGGCAGCCAAAGCCGGACGAAGCTAGAGGGTTCTAGAAGTGTCTTTTTATTGGCAAGTTAAAAGGTATTTTCCCATAGTGCAATGCACACACAATGTTGTTAAACGTCCAACAGCAAGTTGTGACAGGCAGGAACCTGTATTTCACAGATATTGGAAGTTTGTTTGATTCATCAAAGGTCGGAATGAACTTCTTGTAATAACAGTTTTATGTTTCCCTAAACTTTTGCGTAATAGCATTTTAGAGTTTGCAATTACGGCAAAAATTGTGCGAACAGGCACAGCACCCGCTGAAGAATTACAGACTAATACAGAGGAACTTGTGCAAGCAGAGCTTCCAATTTTATTTTGAATTTAGCGGCGTTTGGCTCGCTGCTCGTCTGCACAGGCGCCCAGCGTCCAAACCAGTTGGCGGTAAGTAGTTTTGAATGAACAATAACCGAGTCATGCAGTTCTTTTTATTTGATTTTTGAAAATGTTTACATGGTGAGATACTGATATTTCGTCTTCAGAATTTAAAAATCAGTGTTGTTCAGGTGTGCATTCCTATCCTTGAAGAAGAATGACTGGTATTCGTTCGCTTGTTGTATGGGTGGAAATCATCACTTTTGAATATCAGAATGAAGTAATAACGAATGAAAGTAATAATTGCATTTATGGAAGAGATAATTACACCACTGTATTCGAAATTTTTCTGAATGTTTTTAAATCCTCAAACCATGAAAATTGTTGTACATCTTTCATAATCATATTGATGCAGTGGACAAAGTTTTTGATAAACAGCATATCACTGCAAAACAGTGGTGTGTTGAAATACCAATTTTCATACAGTTGTTATTGTATCAGCAGTATGAGCACCTTGCAACGCCATTTTTTAACATTCAGAGGATAAAACAGAAATGCTATGCTCATACACAAATTTAACAGTAACATCTAAAGAACGTTTTGCTCAGTGACCGAGCTGCAGACTGGCATCCGCAATAACATCTGTTGGACAGTTGACAAGGATAAGCCATAAGAGAAAAAACAGATTTACAACTAATTTAACCTAATATACTGATGGAATTATAATAAACACTTCCATTTACATTACTTGTAACAAGTTCATTCTGCATAAATTAAGATATTTACAACCAAACTTCCAAAGGATAGCCATTACATGATGATCAAAAATCTAAAGGGTACTCCCCAAGAGCATTTATTTAGGGAACTATACGGGCTACATCTGGCATTTAACACCTGGCAGTAGGGTACCACTTCTACATGTAAAAAGTCAGTAAAGGTTATTCTTCAAGGTATATAGCCTTGCTTGCATCTGAGCTTGTTTCCATGCTTGAATGTGTTCTTATGCTGTGTTGCCTTATAGAGATGATGATGACCGACTTTCACAAGCAAGCTCAGGAAGCTGGGTAAGTAGTAAATTTTATGCTGATATTTAAAATACCATGCAATTTATGCAGTACATTACAATATAATATATTATTTAATGACTGGACAAACAGCAATGCATCATTGTCAAGTTACGTAGAAAGTTACGTAGAAAAGTGACTCTATATGAAGTATAGTGACTCTATATGAAGTATGGTGACTCTATATGAAGTCGAGGGTCCATGATGTAGTGAATGTTGCAAATCAGTTTAAATCTGCAGTAATTAAGTTAAAATATTATTTTAAACACAGAAAGTTACTTTCAATACCTTCAAGTGTAGCTCATTGACTTGTTTAATCCTGTGATGAAGATTTTCGCATGTCAAAACCCCAAGGCATATCGGTAGAACAGAGCAATCATATTGAATTTGTGAATAAATGTATACTATTCCCTTGCTGTCAGAATTGTTGTTTGTGAACCTGACATTGTGGCAAATTTTGTATATTTTGTAGACTCTTTCAAGGTTCCTTGTCTTCTTGTGAAGCTGAACTACAAGAGCTGATGAGGCAGATTGATATCATGGTTAATAACAAGAAATTAGAATGGGACATGCAGTTACAGGACAATAAGACAAAACTAGATATAAGAGATAAAGAAGTAATCTCTCTTAGAGCCACAATTGAGAGCAAAAACCAAGAAGTAAGTCTAGTGTCAATACTCTTGTGAACTCAGGCATATACAGTATCTTTCAAAATCTAGTTGCTATGAATGAATCATTCAAGTTGTTTATCTGTCAATATCAAAGCTTCCATAAGTGCTGCAAATGTGTACATTAATGTTACAGTATACTAGGAAACCTTGACATTACCGTAATCACTCCATCAATTTGACTGTTCCATTAATTCGACCACCCACTATTTTTTGGATAATTAATTATTTTACAACCTCCAATTGTTCGACCAGTGTTTAACTGCATGATTTTTTTCCTCTATAATTCAACCACAAGTGTGTTGGCATTTTATCAAATTTACAGTAACATTGTATTACAGTAAAATAAGGCCTGATTCTGAGGTACTTTTGTCGTCCCCACAGACACTGTCCAGGGGGACTTGTAAGTGTGGTCATGTCCGTGCGTGCGTCCGTCTGTTCACGCAGATATATCAGAGATGCCTGGAGTGATTTCATTCAAACTTGGTACAAGGATTACTTCATATGTCATACAGATGCACGTCGATTTGTTTTGTGATACAATCCAATATGGCCGCCAGGCGGCCATTTTATTACGATTTTTTCATGTACAGAGCCATAACTCAGACATGTTTCAACTGATTTTATTAGCTCATATTTGGTTTTGTATATAAATACCAAAAAGAGCTTATATGATGAGTCTGAGTGGCGTCTGTATGTCTGTATATTTGTGGGTATGTGCGGATGTATGTCCGTCACACACAAAGGCTCCCATACCGCCAAAGCTACCATCTCACGATTTGGTGTACAGGTAGATGCAGGGGTTGAGATGTGAATTAGATGCAGGGGTTGAGATGTGAATTTGTTCAAATGAACTTGTCAGTGTCAAAAATGTGCATATGAGGTAAGAAAAAGCGAAATCCTGCAAATGTGCAGGAGTGATGGCCAGTGTCTTAAACAGGCTTGAGTCATTTCCTGTCATTGTTTATGAACTGTTACATATTAACAGACCAGATCAAACCATAGACAGTAGAGGGGGAAGACTGTCTATGGTCCAACTAAGAGGGACTAACTGTTTCAGCTATGCATGTTGCTAAAGTTGAACTCCATAACCTAAAGTTTCAGACCTTGTTTACTTTTGTCATTCTTTTTTTGGTGGTTTAAGGTAGCGGTAAAGGCTAGAGCGTCAGTTATAAACTTCAATAAAACTATTAAAACATGAAAGAAGTCAACATTCTCTGTGGAATAAAAAAACTAGACATTTGGGGTCATAAGCATTGCAGAGTTATAGCCCATTGAAACTTCTGAAAAACTGACCAAATAAGAGGAAGTTGGGGAGTCCTTAGTGTATTAACTATGGTAGAGGTCCCCTAGCTTTTAAAAAAATGTTTGAAAAGGGAAAGTCATTTTTTACTGTTTTTTAGGAAAGTTTGACAAGGCAGTGCTTGCATTCAGAATGCGTGACTGCTATTATAAATGCATTTTTAGATTCTTTGAGTGTCAAAGAGGTGTCAAAAGTGAGATTAACCAAAAAGACTGCTCTTTGACTTCAAAAGAGGTGCAAATATGGCTTGTTTTCAACAATTTTGACAGAATAACAGTTTTCCTACATAATTTGATACCAATTAAATCCAACCTTTGAAATGAGATATGGGACATGGAATTTTTACAGCCTATTAACAAGGTTACAGATAAGATTTGTGCGGCACAATTTTCCTGTATTTGAAGTACTTTTTGTAAAATCACATTTTGAAATTTGAAAGAATTTTTAATAATTTTTTGATATGTAAACCCATGTAAAATCATAAAAACAAATTTTATTTACAAATCCTGCCGTACAAATCTTACAATTAATAGTGTCAACATATTTATAACTAATTTGGTAATATTAATTTATTATTAAATTCAAAGATGTAAAAAAATATGAAAAATTAAATTTTAATATGATTGGTGTCATATTTCAAAATCATGGCTACAAATATATATTTTTATATTCTTTGGAGAAAGTATTAACTAAGGGAGTTATCCTGAAAATTTGAACTAAATATCTTGATTCTAACACTTGAAACTTGACATTAACTCTGAGAAAAGAATTGGTGCAAAAATAGCCTTTACCGCTACCTTAAATATTTATTAGTGTTTTCCTGGTTGTACTATGTAGAAATCATTGTCATAACATCAGCGTAGAATTTTCCTGCACTGAACAGATAGAAACAATATCTATTGTTGATCTTTGGTACCCATACTGGTATATACCAATTCTGATCAAATTTGAGCGACACCGAATAATTGCGGTATTTTTCAAAGTTGGTATAAGAATTACTTCATATGTCATACATATGCACGTCAATTTGTTTTGTGATACGATCCAATATGGCCGCCTGGCCATTTTGTTACGATTTTTTCATGTACAGAGCCATAACTCAGGCATATCTCAACCGATTTTATTCGGAGTTGATACAGGGATTACTTCATGTGTCATACATACGCACATCGATTTGTTTCGTGATACGATCCAATATGGCCGCCAGGTGGCCATTATATTACGATTTTTTCATGTACAGAGCCATAACTCAGACATGTTTCAACCGATTTTATTAGCTCCGCTGTCAGCTCCGCTGAGCTTATCAAATAGGTTGATTTTCCGTCATCGTCCGTCATCGTCCGTCAACAATTGCCTTCTCCTCTGAAACCACAAGTCTAATTGCTTTGAAATTTTATATGCAGTTCACTCAGGGTGACCTCACTTCAGTTTGTTCAAATCTTGCATTTTTGGGGCATTTTTGGTGTTTTTGGTAAAAAAATTTTCTTCTCTGAAACCCGCCTGTCTGATTGCTATGAAATTTGATATGCAGTTTACTTAGGGTAACTTGAGTCAGATTTGTTCAAATCATGGTGAAATTTGCATGTTTGTATTTTTAAGGTGAAGTACTACGAATTACGTCAAAATTAAGTTGTGGTGTCATTTTCTTGAAACTTTGCACAAATATCCTTGGAAGTTGTGCAAGTGCAAAATGAAATAAAAAATGGGGGTCACCACGCTCGTTTCCATGGAAACGGACGTTAAAATGGCGTCGTTAGAAATAAATAAAAATGATATAATTCACTTAAACGAAAGAAAGCAATTATAAAACGCTTAGCAAATGAGTTAATTTAATAAATCCAAGACTTAAGATCCATATCTATCGAATGTATAGTTTTCATGATGTTTGTAAAGAAATTTTAATATAAGTATCGATTACAAAATGACGATATCGAAATTATATCACTACATAATTTTCGAACTTTCTTCCTGTCGCTTTGAATGGTGACATTTTGACCAAACTTGGCGAATAAACTCCTGACATAATACCATTTAGTTTAGACTTTTAATAAAAGGGTGTCACCACGTTACTTTTTACAATATCTCTAGGTGGATGGGTAATTTGCGCCATATAAATGGGAGAGAAATGTTAATTTTTTAATTTTTAAAATGTTAATTTTTTTAAAAAAAACAGCTTCCTAGGGGGTCAAAATATGACAAGGTTATAAGTCACATGTATTTCTCAGTGTTTCCGCTGCCCGCTCGCCAAATCGCAAATGCGAGAAAAAAGTAGCGTTTGGTGAGAAGATATGGGCAAAAGTTAGCCAAACTTGCGAATCGAAAATTGCTCTATGACGTCATCACTTTGTCTGTCCGCGCGCACATGTCGTGCAGTCATGCTTTATCTCTGTCCATGCCCGACCTTATGCGTCAGGAGATCCTATTTGTAACACATACAGTATGAATAAAATTGTTAGGAAATAACTCACACATCAATAGTACCACATGTATATCATGACTAGTTGACTAAAATGTTGTGAAGTTTTGGGTTTGACTACGCGCAATGTGTGCCGACAGATAACTCCGTGCAGTGACAGCCATGTCATCGTCAACACTGAAGGATCGTAGCATGGAGGTAGCTCTGCTACCTCCATAGAGCTACTTCCATGATCGTAGTGACGGTGAAACTAAGCAAACACGGCAAACTTTCTTTTTTGACTTTGGCTGCTCCACCAATATGGGGGGAACCACCCCTACAACACACATTCTGAGCGCAAGTAAAGCTATGAAATGGAAAGAAAGATTATGATCAGTGTAGGAAAGTCGACCGTGAATCTGGAAAGGAAGGTACCGGCATGCATGGTCAAAAGCATACGCATGGCATTTTTTAGAACGTAGAGCGAGTAAGGCACTCCTGAATAGTGAAAATGTTCGTGGTGTATTGCTGCCAACAAGAAAATACCTTTACTGACGTTAGAAACTTGTGTGAATTGGCTTCCTTAAATATAAATTCGCGACAACTTTCAGTGTATCACGGACCGTGGTGTATTGTGACGTGACATCGTATACAGACTTTCAGAGAAGGCGCTCGCTCGTCTGCTGAGTCGGCCTATTAGTTCCGCATTCACATCGTGCAAACACGCAAAGTCTTGTCGCGATATTTGAGCATTTAACTTGATCGTCAGTGAAACAAAAAAATGTTTCTCCATATCAAAAGGGTACATATTTGATATTTTACGGTTCTGTTCACATAATACATGTAGAGGTGAACATTTGGATTTATGATCCGTGATTTCTGCGATTCATGGCATGATTCAAGCTGGCTGTGAATACACACTGACGTCTTTGATGATGACCCCTTACCCAAGCGCCATTGATACACTATGCACTGTCCGAGCTTCGCTTGCTAAACTTCAAGCGTAAAGCAAATGTATTGGAAGTCTAAAAAAATGCACATATTTCTCAAGTCTGATAGTATTTTACTTTCGAACTGCTACGAGAATGGATATCTGATTTGTTTGATAAAACTAGTATGCTGAACCAGGTTTCGTGCCGTTGTCTGCAGCGATATGTACTGTACAGTAACGCACAATAGTGATTTCAGGTTTGTTACTGAATATAGTTGCATACGCCTATGCAACTTTGGACAAGTGTCGCTTGAAATTCGGACAAATTTTATGTTGTATGCGTGGCTGATGTTGGCACCTTGTAATCTGAACCATAAATTGGTGTTACTTTTAGTATCCATAGTAGCACTAACAGGGTTTATTTCCGTCATTTTTACGGAAAATGCAGACAAATATTTATTTTTGCATATTAATGAGAAAGAAATGACGTCATTTGTGATCAGTGGTATCGGCTTGGCTAATTGAATATCTGGTTTGGCGAATAATTTTTTAGGGCTTCTAGCCAAATTTGCTACAAGATTTTGGAACCCAGGGGAAACACTGTTTCTAAGACACTGGTCAAAAAATTAGGTAAAAGCGCAATTTCAACAATGACAGGTGATGTTAAATACATACGCTACAAAATAACCCATTTGCGGCAGGCTGGAGTTAAATCTGCGCAGAAACGTTCTAAAGCGTGTGCGCGTCCGAATTCGTCGCCCTTCACCTTAAGGCAATTTTTGTCATTTCTGGTAAAAAAATCTTTAAAAATCCTCTTCTTCAAAACTACCTGTCAGATAGCTTTGATATTTGGTACATAGGTCCCCAGGGATGATCTTTTTCAGATTTGTTCAAATTGTGCAGAAATATGCAAATTTGCATTTTTAAGGCAATTTTTGTCATTTTTGGTCAAAAAATGTATTTCTCAAAATGAACTGGTCTTATAGTTTTGAAATTTGGTATACAGGTTTCTATAAATGAACTAAGTAATATATATTGAATTTCTGATGAAATCTGTAATTTTGTATTTTTGGGGCAATTTTTGCCAATTTTGGTCAAAAAATGTAACTACTCATCTGATAGGTTTGAAATTTGGTAAACAGGTTCCTACAGATGAACTAAATGATACTTATTGAAATTATGATGAAATCTGCAATTTTGTATTTTTGGGGCAATTTTTTCCACTTGATCTTTTGAAATTATGATGAAATCTGCAATTTTTTGGGGCAATTGTTGCCATTTTTGGTCAGAAAATTTTATTCTCAAAAAACTACTCCTCAGATAGCTTTGGTTGACATGTTCTTAGGGATGAACCGATTTGATATGTTCAAAGTATTGCAGCTATTTTAGCCACTTTTCTGGCCACTGCATTGAGCTTATCAAAGATTTCCACCTTCTTCATCAACATGTGTCAAAAAATATTATTCTCTACATAAACACAGCGGAGCTATATCGGCCGCTAGGTCGCTTGTTCAAAGTTGGTACAAGAATTACTTCATATGTCATAGATACATTGTATGCACATCAATTTGTTTTGTGATACGATCCAATATGGCTGCCGTAAGGCCATTTTGTTACAATTTTTTCATGTACACAGCCATAACTCAGGCATATCTCAACCGATTTTATTCAAAGTTGATACAAGGACATTGACCTATGTCATACATATGCACGTCGATTTGTTTTGTGATATGATCCAATATGGTCATAGATACATTGTATGCACGTCAATTTGTTTTGTGATACAATCCAATATGGCTGTCGTGCGGCCATTTTGTTACAATGTACAGAGCCATAACTCAGGCATATCTCAACCGATTTTATTCAAAGTTGGTATAAGACATTAACCTATGTCATACATATGTACGTCAATTTTTTTCATGATATGATCCAATATGGCTGCATGGCAGCCATTTTGTTACAATTTTTACATGTCCTCAGCTAAAACTAAGGCACGTCTCAACCGATTTTATTCACCTGTTTTATTCAAACTTAGTACAAGGACATTGACTTATGTCATACATATGCACATTGATTTGTTTTGTGATGCGATTCAATATCGCCGCTGAGTGGCCATTTTTTTACGATTTTTTCCATGTCCGGAACCATAACTCAGACATGTATCAAGCGAATTTATTCAAAGTTGGTACGAGGACATTGACTTATGTTATACATATGTACGTCGATTTGTTTCACAATATGGTCCAATATGGCTACATGGTGGCAATTTTTTTTTTTTCATGTCGAGAGCCATAACTCAGGCATATCTCAACCGATTTTATTCAAAGTTGGTAGAAGGACATTAACCCTGTTTGTATTTGCACAGTCAATGTTTCCTAAATGTGTAAAACTACAGATCTTAAAATGAATGTTGCGTAAAAGTGGCAGTTGAGAAATTTAGGAATGTTGAAGTCTTTCTATTAATTTCTTCCTGTCACTTCCCCATCTGCCAGAAAAAAGTGTCGGTAAAGAGCAGCGTTCCGCCAAAATCTCTATATATTTTCACCTACTTTGTATGGAGTCTTACAGCTGAAGTCAGTAAAAAGCATGTTTACAGTATCTACATTTTCAGAGGCCTTCAAATGTTCAAATTTTTGTCCAAATGCAATACACAAGAAATGTTGATGCTCACTGGTTTTAACCAACTTAACCTTATAGTGACATACAAACTTGTGAAGTTTGCACATTTTATTCCACAATGTATCACTGTGTGGTCTTCTTACAGATGGGTAGAATGCAACATCAGGTGGACATGTTGGAAAAAACAAAGAAAGATCTGGCCAGTCAGTATGAAGATCAAGTGAAAAGACTTCGTAGTGAGGTCAGTGTACATGTCCACATGAAAGATTCTCTGTGCCCTGACTGATATGTCACAGAAACAGTTACATTTAATCATAAGAAATTTTACACATTGCATGAACTGGTGTAGAATCTAATAATTCCTAAATTAACTCAAAGAGTTGAGAAATGTTGAAAGACAGAAGACTGTCTTGTTTGAAACAAAAATTGAATCATAGATTGCAATTTCCTTTCATATATTTATTTATTGTACAAATTGTGATTGCATCTGTCAAAAACACTTACAAATGTTGAATATCTGACATATGTGTTTATGAAGTACCAGGATAATTGACAACTCAGGTACTCTAGTATGTGCCCCACAGTGTATTTACCATTATCATGTAGTATGTGTGTGTATTGTGTACTAGTATGTACAGGAAATTGTATCATTGTCAACCGGGAAAAAAGATCGGGTTTTATGTTGCAAAATTTCCACAGAGACCACTTTAGTGTAGACCTTTCAAATGCTTCCAATCACCCAAATTGTTTCAGATAATCATGTAATATCAATGGAGTTGAAGATACTGTTTAAAGGGGAAGTTCACCAAGGATGAATTTTACATATGTGGTAGCTCTGTGGTCATTTACCCAGGAAAAACTATTTTCACCATTTATAACTCGCGCGATTTTTTACAAAAACCAATAAAAATGGTACAGGAAGTTGCCCATGTAATTTGAATTATGGGAAGAAAGCTCCAAGCTTGGAGCTTGCATCATGTGCAGGGTTTGCTCTGGCTACTCAAGCTGATTAGCCTTTTTGGCTAATACAGTGTGAACACAAGTAGTCAGAATTTTTTTGAGAGGTGGGGTCAAGGGTCACACATATATTCATCTCAAAGGGTCAAAGGTCATATCATTAAACACACAAAGAGTAATGATAATCAAATATTTTAGAAGTCCGCCACTTTCTCATCATCATATGTATCCTCAGTGATGCTTTAACAGACTCAATAAAAAAGAAATCTTCGTACCAAAACTCATCCATGACTTGAACTTTCAAAAATCGACCAAAGAAATTGTGAAGTACAAAAAAAATACAGAAAAGAGTAACATCCTCAAGATCTTCATGAACGTGGCATGGCAATTGGCATTGACTATACGTCCATGGCAAAAAGAGAGCAAAACTCAGTGACAATTTCCGAGCTACGTACGTAAACACAGTGTTTTACAAAGCTGTTTCAAATCAAACTGATTTACACAATCCTTGATATAAAAGTGACATTTTGGTGACATTTCAGCTTGAATCATACTTGAAATAAAATATGAACGTGAAACAAAGACATCATGTATGCTGCCATTCATGTTCAAGATCATGGTGTGAACCATGAACTGGTGCATGTGCATTGGCTGCACGTAAAGCAACTCTACTTTCCAAGATCAAACGGTCCGTGTCTTATGGAAACAACACTATAACAGTGAAAATTGTAATGGTCACCGGTAAAAGCTCGATCTTCACAGATGAAAGGATGATCGCTGAAAACAACTGAAGTTGCATGTTTAGACCATGACAACCCCCCGGGAAAACCTACAGCGTGAACGTGAACAAACAATGGTGGACGTCACCAGAGTGGGACTATTCTATTTAGGTAACGGGGGACATTTCGGAGGGGCACAAGTACATGTATTGGGTATACGTGCCATTTTCCTCACGATACTATCACGGGAACTTCGATGTCCCATTGGTTTCTTTGATCTGAAAAGTAATTTTACCAACTTTAATGACCCATTATACTCTGAAAACAGTGGCGAGGCTTATACTTAGATGAGTACGTAGGTAGTACTCTGGCGAAAGACTCCCCAAGAAGTAAACAAAATACCGCAATGCACCACAACATCGTAGAACAAAGCGACCGAACGTACAAATTTTGAGTCGCCAGTCTGGCTATTGTTCTGACCGTCTGAGTCGCCAATGAGTGAATCAATTCGCCATTTTGCCGTCTGGCGAGCGGTAGCGCGAACACTGATGTGATATGGAAGGGACCAGCATCATGTGCATCATGTGATATGGAAGGGACCTTCCATATCACATTTTGCAAGCTCCAAGCTTGGCGCTTTTTCTCATGATTCAAATTACATGGGCAACTTCCTGTACTATTTCTATCGGTTTTTGTAAAAAAATCAGGCGAGTTATAAATGGCGAAAATAGCTTTTCCATGGTAAGTGACCACAAAGCCAGCACATATGTAAAAATCATCCTTGATGAACTTCCCCTTTAATATTGTAAATAGGTTTTGCTTGCTGTACAGTGAAGAGTCATGAAAGAACAGAACGGTGTTCTCGGTAAAATTGTGTTTATTGCAAATTTTAACAACAGAGTAAGACTTATTTAAGATTTATGTGACTGACCTTAGTCAACTACATGTATTGGAGAATATAGTCTCATTATGATAGTGTCCATGTTGATTTTCACTAATTACACTATAGTGTACATGTACATAATATTTATACTGAAGGGCACTGCTCACTGAAACCAGGACAGAATCCTCAGTATCTTTTAGTGTGTATGCCAGACTGAAATAAACTAAACAACATTACAAAAATAAGATTAGCCAATATGATTACCATTTTAGTATTTCTTTGATTTTACCAGCAGTCAATAAAATTCTTTCTTTTACTCAGACTTTTCTGACATTTCAAAAGTATCTCTTTTCAGTTGAGCAGCTTGAGACGAGACTACGAGAGACTTGAGAAACATCACAACAAGCAAGCACTCCATGCAGAAAGAAACAAAGAGAAAGTGTCCATGGATTTGTATGGAAACACTTCTGAATTACAGCGTACATATCAAAAACTGAATGTAAGCAATAATTGGTTTACTGTACAATAGACTGGAGTCTCTTGTCTACTGTCTGTGACTATACAGGCATTTAAGAAATGACTGACTGGAAATATTTACTACATTGGTATACATAATTGACTGATATTGTTGAATTCAATTTGACTGAACAATGCATGTACATTTACATACTGTTTTAAATGAGTGTGTACAATGAAAAAAGAAACAGAATAAGCTGTGAAATATTGTGGTTTTAGATCATTTTCATTGTAATTCAGGGTTCTCCACGGAAATTTTTGTCAGAGGGGCGGCTAATTAGCATTATAATTTGCATATTAATTTGCATAAATTAACCTATGACCTGCAGTAGGATAAAGATTACTGCCAGTACCTTCAAAATGCAGCATACAGTGTTATCAGTAACATGCAACAGCCTTCGACATATCCATAGACTAAAGACCAGATCGATGGAATCATGTTAATAAAGTAGTTGCCTTTCTGTCAGAAAAAATCAGGTAAAAAGGGACCCACCACCAGAACCAATGTTGGTAAGATTATTCAGGGATTGTTGTTATCAGGATGAATGAGGACTGCAAATTACTTCAAAACAATCGTCTTTATTTTTTTTTAATCACGGTATTCTCTAACAATTGAACAAAGACATAAGTAATAGCTTTCTCTCAACTTGCTGACCCTCCGTTTCAAGTAATTATAGTTTTAACAAATAACACTTTGAAACATTAAAGGAAATGAGTCTTCCGCTTGACTGTTTATGATCAAAGGCGAATGAACCTTCCGATCTCCAAAGTCTGAGCGTGGACGTACGGTAGACCAGACTATGGACGTCTATGGGTAGACAAACGCATGTATCCCATCGTCGGCCGATTTGCAAACAGTTGGAAACAGTAATTGAAAGGGCTAAATGTAAAGCTAAAACCATCTTTATACAATTCTGGTCGCTGTATCATGGAGCTAATACCGAGTAAGAGTTGAATTGTGGTACCGGTGAACTCCTATTGCAAACGTTGTATATGGAGCTGTGCACAACTTTCCAACACGGAAACCATATCTCCCGCCCGACGCATGGTTATTAAGACAAGTCTTCCGCGATTTCACAGTTTTGCATGCATAAGCTGAACTTCTAGTGCTAAACAATATGCACGGATCGGACCGCTATCGATAGCCGCGACGGCAGCTATTGAAACAGCCGCCATTTTGACATCTCTGTACAGCTGATAGGGAAAGTACCTTTGTCCAATAGAAAGGTATATTTCATAGCGCAAGTACACTCAGCAACGAAGCCTTAGCATTATGAGCATAGACAAATATTTCTGTATAGTACAAGATTGCTGATTGGCTATAAAGACTGGAAGATTCCATTTAGTACGGACTGCTGGAGCCAAAGCGAGACCCAGTAATAACTTTCGATTGATCATGCATAGCAGTTCACTGTGAGAGTTTCGTGTACGCTGTAGAAAAACTTTGTTGTGCACCAGCAAATTGCGTCTATATTAACACCTTCGAAGTTCAAATCCTTTGAAATTGCACGACTGTAGACTTTGCGGAGTCCCCCATAGCTGCAGCGTGCGCGTAGCAGAACAGGACATAAGCAATGATTTTTTGGATACACGTCTTTGATCAGATCGGTACTTTGACAAACTCCGCTTCAAAAAAAGAGGTGTGAAACGATTTCCATTTGCCACGACCAAGTGTCACCATCAAGATTACGAAGTGTGAACGACCTACCATTTGTACTGTACATTTTAATCACGGCAAGTACGCAAGTTGCTCGCTAACAATTGACAACTACGAGCTTCATTTCCATCAGAAACAAAGGGGCGGCGTTTCCAATTGCAGGGGCGGCACATTAGCTAGAGGGGCGGTCACCAAAAACAGAGGGGCCCCTCAAAAACCCCCCGTGGAGAACCCTGTAATTTCAAGAAACGCCCTGTTTCCATTACTTAATGACAAGACTACTTAATCAAGATGTTTAAGAAAAATTTTTACTGAAGTGGACACACCGGTATTTACATTTTCAGGTTTAAAATTGAGTGTAATATTAGCACATCTTTCACTGGTCACTGGCCATGTTAGAGGGACAGTGCTTAAGGTATATTGGTTTTTAGTTATTATAGACTATAGTCTATAGAAGCTATTGGGATGGATATCCGTGCGGCGTCCGTCATCAGTCTGTCTATATGTATGTATGTATGTCCATTTGTGAGGCGTCTTTTCACTCAAATATCTTCAGAACCGCAGTACTTACTGATTTGATATTTGTTGTGTAGATGAAAAATATGATTATGAGAAACAAATTTTTAAAATTTTTGATATTGTTGAAAATATGCAAATTAGCACCAAAAAGGGCGTTTTTGGTAAAAAAGTCTTCTTCATATCCGCTGGTCAGACAGCTTTGTTATTTGGTATACAGGTCCCTAGGGATAATCCGACTTAGATTTGTTCAAATTGTGATGAAATATGCAAATGTGTATTTTAAGGAATTTTTTTGTCATTTTTGGTCAAAACTTTATTTCATCAAAACCGCTCGTCTGACAGCTTTGATATTTAGTATACAGGTTCCTACAGATGAACTAAATATGATATATTGAATATATGATGAAATCTGCAATTTTGTATTTTTGGTGCAATTTTTGCCATTTTTGGTCAAAAAATGTCTTTCTCAAAAACTACTTGTCTGATGCCTTTGATATTTGGTATATGGGTTCCTAGCGGTTGTCTTAGTGTGGTATATTGAAATTTGATGAAATCTTCAATTTTTGTACTTTTGGGTCAATTTTTGCCATTTTTGGTCAAAATATTTGTTTCTCAAAAGTTACTCATCTGATAGCTTTGATATACAGGTTCCTAGGCTTTATCTTAATGTAATATATTGAAATTATTAAGAAATCTTCAATTTTGTATTTTTGCAGCTTATTTTGCCATTTTTGGTCAAGCCATCCTGAAATGAGCTATCAAAGATATCCACCTTCTTCATCAATACGTGTGTCACAAAAAGTTATTTAGTCCCCATGGACACCGTCCGGGGGGACTTATAGGTTTGGTCATGTCCTTGGGTGCGTGCGTCCGTCTGTTCACGCAGATATCTCAGAGATGCCCTGAGCGATTTCATTCAAACTTGGTACAAGGATTACTTCATATGTCATACAGATGCATGTCAATTTGTTTACTGATACGATCCAATATGGCCGCCAGGCGGCCATTTTATTATGATTTTTTCATGTACAGAGCCATAACTCAGGCATATCTCAACCGATTTTATTCAAACTTGGTACAAGGACATTAACCTATGTCATACATATGCATGTTGATTTGTTTTGTGATACGATCCAATATGGCCACCAGGCGCCCATTTTATTACCATTTTGGTGTACAGCGCCATAACTCAGACATGTTTGAACCGATTTTATTTAAAGTTGGTACAAGGACATTGACCTATGTCATACATATGCACATTGATTTGTTTTGTGATACGATCCAATATGGCCGCCATGTGGCCATTTGTTTACGATTTTCCATGTCCTGAACCATAACTCAGACATGTATCAAGCAAATTTATTCAAAGTTGGTACAAGGACATTGACTTATAGTATACATATGTACGTGTATTTGTTTCTTGATATGGTCCGATATGGCCACATGGTGGCAATTTTGTTATGGTTTTTTACCTTCTCGTGTCTATTTATAGACAGAGAAGGTATTAGAGTTGAAAACCAATATGCTGCTGTCAAGAACTTCCGTCTGTCAAGACTTCCGTCTGTCAAGATCCGTTGACGTCATGCCATCGTGATGGGTCATATCATAAACTGGTGGGGGTGTTCATGGTTCAGGTTGAGGTGTGGGAGAACGATTTTGAGCTATGACAAAAATCAAAAGGGACTTGGCGGCATAGCCACAGTGTTAAGCCTTTCTCCAAGGTTTCTTAGTTGACTACAATCTATTACAGACTACTGAGCTGACGTTAGGGGTACTCACTTTGTGTTTGCTCACTCTGTGAGCGCTAGTGTTTGGTACTGAGTTGCGTGGATATCCCCTCATGGCCTCACGTGATCTGGGCCTGTTGCATAATCTGCAGAGATGATCATATGCCTCCGATTCTGAAAACTGTCATTGTGTAAGCCTGTCGGTATTTTCCTTGCATTTTTTCTCATTTAATTTTGCAAAATATCGGCGAGTACCTCAATATTTCAAGATAACCCTTTCTTCCCAATCGTTTCCTGGAGTTTCAGAGTCATATGAACGAAAATGAGTGAAAGTTTTAGACAGGAAAATCGGACGTCGGCCATGTTTAATGTTTATAGTACAATCAGAAGTTTACGTGGAGGAATTAACCAACAAACACAGGAGTGTTCATGATGCCCGCCCTCTAGAGGCAGACCCTCCTACCACATTTGATGCTTGTGGAAAGCTTGACCACACAATGGAGCATTTAAACTTTTAGAAAATGACAAACTGAATAAGAAGGTATTCAGAAAATGTCAAATACTGAGGAAAAATGCGCAAATATTCAAATAAACAGGTTAACTGATTGGTCAGCTATAAAAAACAATGAAATGTTTATGATCAAAAGTTTTTGAGATGCGCACATTTTAACAAATACAGAAATTATTAACATTATAAATATAAGACCAAACTATTTTTTCAGGGATAGGACAGGTTGGAAATGAGGGGTGAGAGACAAAGGCACTCCTATTGCTGCATGTGGATGCAGCCACACCATTTCATTTACAGCATACTTATTCACTGTGTTGTGTTCAAGTTCCATATTGTACTGACTGTCATACAAGGATAACATAAGCAAATCAAATCAAATTAGAAAAGGATCAATGCTGTTGTGTGGATTTTGCTGAACATGGCTGATATTTCGCCCTTTTATATTTGGTATCCAGCAAAGGCATATTTTGATGTAAAGTCAAAATTAACACTACATTGCTGACAATATATTTTACCGTTTCTGCATGAATTTTTCTTTTTTAAATTATAGTATATTAGTACTTCAAACAGATTAACAGTTATCGTGATGTCAACCCATAATTTTACATCACAAAGACTGTAATTCTGCCAATTTTTTTTTGTTTTTCAGAGTCATTTTATAAATTTTGCACTGCACAAGATGATTGAACAAATTGCAATGTTTGAATTTGTAAACTCAAAGAATAAAAATCCTTTGGTCACAAATTAAATTATTTTTTGAAAAGAAATTTACTCTTAAACACTTTTAGCATATATTCTTTACACGGTCATGTATTTCAAGGAAAATATGCCTATTAAAAACAGTAATTTCTTCACTTTCAATTTTTTTCATACTATGACAATTATCAGCCATGAGGTTATACAAACACAAGACCAGATAAGCGTTTTTCATCATTTCCACAGGACTCTTTGGAAAATCCATTAAAAACAGTAAAAGTGACTGGAAATGATCACTTGGTATACATTTAATTTATAGATGCCAGGTTGTGTATTTCACATGCACTCAGGTCAGTAAGGAAGTGTGTCATTACTATTTTGGACTGTTAATTCTTATTTCTGAATTGTTTAACTTTTTTCCACATTGAACTATCTTTAGGCAGTTTATACTGTAGCTTAGAATTTTTTTGATTGATGTATTTAATCATCTTTTGGGTTCTTTGGGTCCATATCCCACCTCATGCCCCTACATCATCAACTATTTACCAACAACTCCATGCCAACAACCAATTACCTGACCTGGCCACATATTAGAGAAGGTACAGCGTCATTGGCCCTATGTTTTTTTCATGTCGATAGCCATAACTCTGGCAAGTCTCAACTGATTTTATTCAATGTTTGTACATGGACATTGACTTATGTCATACATATACCTGTTGATTTTTTAAACAGTGAGATCAAATATCGCTGCGAGGCGGCGATTTTGTTACGATTTTCTCATGTACTGAGCCATAACTCAGACATATTTCCACCAGTATCATTCAAAGTTGGTACAAGGACATTGACCTATTTCATACATGCTCGTCAATTTGTTTCACATCATGTAGCAATATCATGTCAATTATTGAAGTTTCGTAATTAGGCTGATATGTCAAGAAATACTGCATCAAATTTCATGAAACTTTGCACAGATATTAAGCTCGCATTGCTTTAACAGTGAAAAAGACATTTATCAGTGTCATTTCAATTAATTTATAATTGCTTATGTAATGAACTTTCCTAATTAGAGTGATATATCCACAAATACAGCGTCAAATTTGATGAAACTTGATACAGATGTTGATCTCATAGTGTTGTAAATACTGCATCAAACTTTGTGAAATATGGTACCAGTGATAATCTATTAGTGTTAGGCTAGTATGAAAAAATGTTTTGCAACATCCTGTCAACTAATTCCCAATTGACTCATTTAATGACCTTTAGGATAGTGGCCTACATTGGTTTTATGTTTTCATCACCATGGAACTCATTCTTGGCCATTGAGCACCATCTGTATCAAAGTATTTTTATCACAGACCTAATTAATGAAGAGGACTCTATCCTCTCAGAGGACCTGTAATCAAAGTACCCATTAACAAGTGGGGACTGTGTCATCAACGATGACTTGTTCTCTACATAACACAGCAGAGCTCTGTCAACTGTTGGTTGCTTGGTTTTTCAAAACCGCTGGTCAGACAGCTTTAATATTTGGTTTACAGGTCCCTAGGATGACCTTAGTGAGATAATTTCTAGCCTAGATTCCTTTTCCGTCCGCTTGCCTCCGTACCTCCGTCCCCACTACCGTCTAGCTTCGTGAGCAGTATTTCGAGCTAGAGTTGTAAAAACTGCTCATTTGAATGTCAATGGTCACCAACTGAGACCATGATGTCACTAGCGTCCCTTTCAAAGTCAATCACTGAAAATGACCCTCTCATGATTGGCGTATGACTTGGTTGGGCAGAGCTGCAGTGTCAACACAATTAACATATTTGACGTCATATTAATTAGCTCTGCCCAACCAAGTCATAGGCCAATCATGAGAGGGTCATTTTCAGTGATTGACTTTGAAAGGGACGCTAGTGACATCATGGTCTCAGTTGGTGACCATTGACATTCAAATGAGCAGTTTTTACAACTCTAGCTCGAAATACTGCTCACGAGGCTAGACGGTAGTGGGGACGGAGGTACGGAGTCAAGCGGACGGAAAAGGAATCTAGGCTAGATAATTTCATTCAGTCAGGAAATATAATGTACTTAATTTTGTATCTGTGTCTATAGTAGCTTCAGGGACTTTGGCCCTATGTTTTTGTTTATATCTTTCCTAATCAGGAATTTAGACTGAAACTTGGAGAGTGTGAGAGTCAGAAGAGGTCACTACAACAACAGATATCAGTTGTAGAATCCCAAAACAAAACTGTGCTTGAAAAATGTGATCTTTTACAAGTGAGTATGGTCCTTATCATTCTTGATGCAAGTTTATTTGGTGTCAGTGTCCACAATGTTAAATCAACCCTGGTTCATCAAAAAAGATTTGGAATTTAAACAAATCAATCACAGAAATGTATCAGCAATGTTTGTCATTTACTGTTATATTTTTGACAAAGAGAATGTCTTCAGGTATTATTCAAAATTCCTTTATGACAGTCTCCAAATTCTACTGAGTGTTTTTTTTCCTCTACATGTACAGCAACAAGCATTAGGCTACCAAGAGCAGCTTAGTAAAAGGAGACAACTACTTGAAAAGACAGAGATCAACTTTCGAACACAGCAATCACAGCTGGAAGGACAGTTAGCCCGCGCTCAAGAAACTGTTGAGGTATGCAGAGTTGTGTAGCCAAGGCCAGCCAGTCAACTGACAATCACTGATAACTGTTCTGAACAATTTATTGACAAAGCCATAGAGTATGTGTACTTCCTGCCTGTGCAGCAGCACCCTACAATAAATGAGGCAGTACAAACAGTGTACAGTTTATTTTACAGTTAGTTAGTAAGCAGTGTGATTTCTGTTTTCTATCTGTTGTGTGGCAACCATTGGCAGTTTAGGTTCCATTCAGTGTCCTAGAAGCCCAGGCACATGAGATAGGATACTGATGTCTTCACAAACAGAAAGACTGTTGATGCTGTTTGTAACCAGAATTCAAACAAAAGGAGAAATAACATTAACAATGTACTTTGTGTCAGTATGTGTGAAAAGTGGTCACTGCACTGCCTTGTGAAAATTCTATACATGAAACTTTAAGTCCCGAGATGAAATAACAGTGAAACAATACTTGTTTTATTGCAAGAAGAAACACAATATGATGTGATCCCATGAAATGATGCTAATGTTTTCTCATTAGGGCATCTTTTAATATGGAAACTTAACAATTATTAGAAACCAGTTGTTTTTTCCAGTTTAGTGCAAATTATCATTTACACTGTTTCACTTCACCAAACATCTTGTCAGTTGTTTTGATACAGATAGGTGGAAAAGTCCATCAGTGATTAGCAAAGTAGGAAGATCTGTCAAAAATGTTCCCTGTCATTCTCTCTGTAGCACAAGGAATCAATGTTGAAGAAGTTGAAAACATCGGTAGAGGAAACATTAACAAGCAATAAACAACTTACAGAGGAGCATAACCGACTCATTGAAGATTTACAAAATGCTCAGAGGAAAAATTTAGTAAGTTCTTGTCTTCACCACAAAGAGTATTATGGAAATATTTATTGGGACAGTACACAAGAAGGCAAAGACTTAGTGACACTATGTGTATGCATGTGACCATCACTGTATGTGTATGCATGTGACCATCACAGTAAATCTCATAGTCTTCAGTACTGGACTTCAAGTTTTAATGTGGAGTTGGCAAATTAGTCATTTTGCACCGTCAGTTGACCAGATTATATCATTTGTATGGTATAATACTTATAATTGGGACTGCTGAGTCAGAATGGATTTATTGATATTTGTTATACGAACCATTAAGGTGAAGTACTACGAATTACGTCAAAATTAAGTTGTGGTGTCATTTTCTTGAAACTTTGCACAAATATTCTTGGAAGTTGTGCAAGTGCAAAAATGAAATAAAAAATGGGGGTCACCACGCTTGTTTCCATGGAAACGGACGTTAAAATGGCATCGTTAGAAATAAATAAAAATGATATAATTCACTTAAACTAAAGAAAGCAATTATAAAATGCTTAGCAAATGAGTTAATTTTAATAAATACCAAGACTCAAGATCCATATCTATCGAATGTATAGTTTTCATGATGTTTGTGAAGAAATTTTAACATAAGTATCGATTACAAAATGACGATATCAAAATTATATCACTACATAATTTTCGAACTTTCTTCCTGTCGCTTTGAATGGTGTCATTTTGACCAAACTTGGTGAATAAACTCCTGACATAATACCATTTAGTTTACACTTTTAATAAAAGGTGTCACCACGCTACTTTTTACAATATCTCCAGGTGAATGGGTAATTTGCGCCAGATAAATGGGAGAGAAATGTTAATTTTTTGCTCATATTGAATAAAAACCAGCTTCCTAGGGGGTCAAAATATGACAAGGTTATAGGTCACATGTATTTCTGAGACACTGGGTCAAAAAATTAGGTAAAAGCGCAATTTCAACAATGACAGGTGATGTTAAATACATGCGCTACAAAATAACCCATTTGCGGCAGGCTGGAGTTAAATCTGCGCAGAAACGTTCTAAAGCGTGTGCGCGTCCGAATTCGTCACCCTTTACCTTAAATGCTATACATATACAATTCCATTGACCTAGTGGATTAGTGCATTCCCTTTCAGTGTATATATGGTAGTAGCTTTCAAAAAACTTGATACTGTATGACATTTTTCGCAGTGTCTTCTCATTCATAACAATTCATGACAGCTTGTTGTCATACAGTGGTGATGTAAGAAAATATTTCAGAAACCACCTGAAATCATTGACAATTTAGTAACCATCTCCACTGTATGCTATTAATGTATAAGCTGACAAACAGACCATGTCTTTTTAGGATAATGATTAAGGTTAAGAACAGAATGAGCTGCATTCAACTACTAGGTACAACCAACAATACAAACGTACTTTGTTCTGAAAGCCACTATTTGTCCCTTTGTTCGACCTTTACGTGTAAGAAGTACATAGCATTGTGCTGTAATTTTTTGTCAAGATCCAGATTTGGTCGCTAGAACAGGCATATATGGTAACTTTTAGAATTTCGTTGTTGTTGAAGTGTGGAAGGTAACCATGACAACATAAGATATCATTGTCATAGTTTCAAATGGTTTTGAGACAAACACTTCTATTCAACTGTACATTATGTAATTCATTATGTAAAATTGTTAAAGGGCCAGTAAGTCTAACTTTGATGATTTTTTTCACTATACTTTTGTTTTTAAGGTAGAACGCACCTTGGGGACAGAAATTCGGGCCTTCAAATTTTATCAATTTTCTTCTGACCTACCTCTTGTGGGGGCTCATTTTGAAACTCTCGGCGAAAGAAAAGTTTTCATGGTCTTAGCTTTTCGAAAATCAAAAGTTTTATTTTTTGCCATAGAGTTAACACAGGGATGGCAGCCATTTTGGATTTCAAATATCGAGAAATCGCAAGTTATTTGTCTCTCTAGTACCAAAGTTTGCATGGTGACCCCTGATATTTATTCTTGCTTTGGTAAGAGAATGGTTGAAAGTTTCTCTGGGGAAAGTTTGAGCAAAAGTTTAAGTCTTTCACTTTCGAGATGCATATTACCTTAACACTTTCACTGCGTAATTAATTTTTATACGTGCATTCCTGTGCGTAGTTTTCTACGGATATATGGCCTTATAAATATTGATTTACATGCATGAGTTGTATCTTTGTAACTATACGAGTATTCGGGACAATTTTTTCAGTGAGTATTGCAATATGACAGAGCATCATAAAAATGAACAAAATGTCACGTGACTCATCTCAAAGGTCACGTGATAATGGCGGCCATATTGGATTTGACAGAAAAAATTCAAAAAATGTTGCATTTTTTGTTATTTCAATATATAAATGTATTTTTTTTCAGCGTAACACTTAAAAAATTACTACTTACATTATATTAACTCAAATTAAGCAGGGGGAACACATACTCTAAAACATATTCAACATAAAGGAGGTAAATATGCATATTTATTACAAGTTCATCTTCGAACAACAGGTATCATCTGACATTCAAAAGAGATATATATTATATAGGGTATATGCTTATATACTTGTAGCTAGTCCGATGTGTAATTGTCACTGATAGATTGATGTCGTACATCATCCACAGGATACCCCATCGACATTTGTGACGTCGGTCATCGACTCTTTGTAGCACTTTTCTCTCAGCATGCTCAGCTGGCCTACCTTTCTGTCTTGCTTGCAATCTCCGTCTTTGCTCAACTGGTTCGGGAACATATTCAAGTTCGGTATTAGAGTTATTATTTGAAATTTGACTTCCGCTATCTCCGTCGAGTTCAGTTTCACGATCTGTGACAATTCCACTATCACTGTCTAGAAAAACATGCTCAAGGGCTTAGTCAGTGTTAAACTGTGCCCGCGTCGCCATTTTTAGATACCCCCTGACAGAAAAATAACAACTGATCACACGATCCTTACAAATTACGGCGGAGAAATGACCGAGTATAGCGGCATTTGTTTACAAATTTGGCGCGCATGCTCATTTAGGTTTGACCTCTACCTCGTACGCTACACTAGGCTTGAGGAAATAGTCAACAAACATGATGTAGATCAGACAAAGCCAACGTATATCAAATGTATATAAACGTGTACGTTCTTGGCGCGTTTACGCGCCTCCCGCAGTCTGGCCGTTGGCGCAGAATGCGCCCTCCCGCGGTGAAAGTGTTAATGTTCAACCATTGTTTCCAGTTCTACTCCCCAAAGCATGTTTAGGTGCAAAGAATTAAGCTTGTCAACTTGCCTGTACATATACGGACTGCATTGTTATTGTTGACAAGTAAATTCTGGTCCAGACGAGAATTAAAATGCACACAATAACAATGCATTTTATCTGTATAGACATTATGTTAACAAGTTAAGTAGTGGATGTTTCAACAAGCTTTTTGAAGTAGAATAAGAACTTGTAATTGATATTCAAAATATAGATACTGAGAAAATCAAAAGTTACGGTTACTGGCCTTTTCAGATATGTGTGTAAAGGAGAAAATGTGGTGAATTGCCCACTTTAAAATTCCATCATTAATTAAGATTGCTGGAGAAGTTTGCAAACCTAAAAACAGATTAATACACTATTGGTACTGATACACACAAAACTAAAACATGCAACCCATAAAACATCACTGCCAGCAAATAAGTCCATGGCCAAACTGCCAGACCGAATCCCCACCTCACAATTGTCAGTTTTGAACATAAATCCCTTCACAGTTCATAAGTTGTAAGCTCAGATACCGTTCATACACATCAGCAAATTGATACACTGAATGTTTATTACACAGTCAAACACATTCAAAGGAAAGTAAAAAAGGGTGAACTTGGCTTTCCAAAGCTTCAGGGATAGTGCTTTCCACCAGCAAAACTATCTCTTCAAGCCAGAAAGTACAGCCATATTTTGCAGAATTAACCCTTTGAGCGCCAAAGTCTCTTTTCGTCCCCTTTATAAAATAAACCCAAGTCAATTTTTCTCATATTTTTGTGAAAATTTTGAGAAAAAACTATAGCCAATGAAATATGATATCCATTTGGTCCAAAATTATCAAAAAATTACAGAAAAATTCATGAAAATGGGTAAAATTTTGCACGAAAATTTTGGCAGGAGAAAATTACAGCGTTCAAAGGGTTAATCTTGTAACTCTAGCAAAAGATGTCTGCATCTTAGACTAGGAAATGGTGATACGACAGATATGTAAATCAGGTACATCAAATGACAAATTTGTTATTCCATCACTTTGTATTTACCATTGTGATTCTTGAGCCGTCCATGCATCTACATGTATTACTTCATTTTAACTGCAATAGTCTTTCAATTTAATTTCATAATCAGAAACTGGAAGATGAATTGGGACAGATACAACTGGAACTGCAGTCAAGAGATGATCTTTTGAAGATTGCAGACCAAGAACAGAGACAGCATGGCAAAGATCTATCACATTTTGAAGAAAGAATTCGCATCAAAGACAATATGATAAGGTAAAATGACAATTTCAGATAATGTGCTAATTTAGTGATAATGATGAGGAAAAGAAAACACTCTATCATTTTCATCAAGATACTTTAACTTACTATGCTGCCATCCCATATGTAATATGGCAGGGAGTATGTTTGTATAATTAAGAAACTGGTAGTCTCTTAGATTGTGCTCACACAAATCAATTAGATAATGCTTTTTTATGTTGTCAAAAAATTTCAACCATATATGCTGTAATTTCTTAAGTGTTCACCAAGCATTTTATCTTGAATAGAATGTCCAAGTCTGATCCCTCGATGCTGTGTTCCAATTTGTCATACAAGTTCAATCTGACTTTCTGTCAAATTTTTCAGTCGCTTGCTAAATAACTATCAATACTGAAAATGTGAAGTTTGAAAGGTTGTTCTGTAGATGAAATGGCTGTAGAAAGGATACTGCACCCTACATCATATCTGAACAGGCATATTTATATGAATTATTCAATATGCTGCTTTTCCGTAAGGTGATTAATATTCCCTGCATATGATTCTCAGTATCATTTTTAGCTACTATAGACTATAGTCTATAGAAGCTATTGGGATGGGTATCCGTCCGGCGTCAGTCTGTATGTATGTATGTATGTATGTATGTATGTCCGTTTGTGAGGCGTCCGTCCACTCAAATATCTTGAGAACCGAAGTAAATACTGATTTGATATTTGTTGTGTAGATGAAAAATATGATTTTGAGAAACTATTTTTTTTAATTTTTTGATATTGTTGAAAATAGGCAAATCAATGCCAAAAAAGGTGTTTTTGGTAAAAAATCTTCTTCATAACCGCTGGTCAGACAACTTTGTTATTTGGTATACAGGTCCCTAGGGGTAACCCAACTTAGATTTGTTCAAATTGTGATGAAATATGCAAATGTGTATTTTTAAGGAATTTTTTTGTCATTTTTGGTCAAAATTTGACTTACATTGTATGTAATTCTTGTACTGTATAAACCCTATCAATTCACCCAGAAAAAAATAATTAATATGATTTGAAATAATTGAATTAATTAGGAAATCATCAAAGCCAAAATAGTTTTAGTGTAGAATTATCAGAAAGTTCATTCTTTTTTGACAGTTCATAGTGAAATGCTTACCATCTTGGAGGATTAAAACATGTAAAGGCAACTTTCCTGAATCCCAACCTTGACATATTCTGAACTGTCATGTATTGTGCCCTGTATGTTATCTAAAAGAAATTGCTCAAAATAGTCAATAGAGATAGAGATAGAGAAAGTTCTAATTTCCATTTATGGTTGACTTGGTAAGGATAAAATAAAATTACTTTTTGAGGAAAAAATAGAGTGGTCAATTAAAAGAGTGGTCAAAGTGATAGGGTTTTTATGGTAAAGCTGGGCTGTAAGATTCCTCATGTGCTATTTATAGCAATTATGCAATCTGTGTAAACAGTGCAATGAAAGTGTTACATGATTCCTTACAATGCTTTTGATGACCTTGAACTTCTTAAGTTTCAAACATTTGTCTCTTCAGTGTGCTTTCTCTGAGTATGTACCGTCTCAACTTATTCAGCAGAACTCATCAAAGATATCCACCTTCTTCATCAATACATGTGTCACAAAAGGTTATTCTCTACATAACACAGCAGAGCTCTGTCAACTGTTGAGTTGCTTGTTCTTTCAAAACCGCTGGTCTGACAGCTTTAATATTTGGTTTACAAGTCCCTAGGATGACCTAAGTGAGATAATTTCATACAGTCAGGAAATACTTAATTTTGTATCCATGTCTATAGTAGCTTCAGGGACTTTGGCCCTATGTTTTAGTTTGTATATTTGTATTACTACTAATAATCCATAACACTTTACCTTTCTCTCATTACGGGAAAGCTCCATTAACTTAGGAATACCCTACTTCCCTAGAGGATCAATTTCACAGACCTGCCTTTCCTACAATGGCACCAGCTGGATTAGATAAACATAACAATGGAACATTCACACCTTGGGGGATTAAAAGTCTTCTGTTTGTCAGCCGAGTTGGTCAGGCAAGGACTCGGGTTTCAGGTACCATGCAAGTTAATGCAGTCTTCCCCTAATGTTCTGTTGGCGCATGACTTTTACTCTTTCAATCCCATACACTTGATGAGAGCTGCATAGGTTGTCAATATGAAAACTTTGGTGGTGTTCAAATGTTTGTGTTTAACTTGCAGGGCATTGGAACAAGGCAAACAGCAAGACAGAGACATTGAAATTGACCAACTCAGAAAACAGCTATCAGATGCAGACACTAACATCAGAGTCCTCAGCAAGAATGAGCAAAGATTACAAGAAGAAAATAGCAAATTACAAATCAAGTGAGTCATTAACATGCATAAAGAAATTGCTTTTGTTGTATGTTGTATTTGCCATGTCTGTATTAACCCTTTGCACCCTGACCCCCTGGTACTCTATGACATCATCGGACATTTCTGTCTGAGCCGGGTTCAAAGGGTTAATGCACACATCTGTCCCAAGTGTGAGTACTGTAAGTAAGATAAAATGATGTAAAATTCTTGTTGATTTGCATCCATGTGGAATCCATAATTGTAAAAATGCCTTTTGCCGTATGTGGTTTTTCTGGGCTTTGTTAATCTCATGTTTTTAAGGCAAAATACCAGGTCACATATTTTTCATAATCATAGAATGTACCTGGCAGTTTGACACAGAATGAATCAATTTAATTAGCCAAATTTATATGATAGCCAATAGCTAATTTTTGTGTTCAGTGTCTGAAGGTTCCCCTTAGAGAAATAACTGTGAGTACAACTGCAAAAAAGGATCAAAATTTTGATTTTGTTTTTATATTTATTTTTCAGAATTGATGATTTGCAGAGGGAATGCACTGATCTGAACATGGAACTTGCAAAGAAAATTGATGAAATAAGACGAATTGAAACCACAGAGGTGAAGAAACTAAATGTTGAAGTCAACAAGGTATGAAATAAGGGATGTATTGACCTCGCCACAGTTGGATATATATACAATTTTGATAAAATATTCAACATAAAGCAAAAGCAGCAAGGCAAGCACTATATGAAGTGTATTGTACCTCAATAAAAAGTGTACCAGCCTGCAGCAGGGATTATTGCCATTGTATCATATCATCATTTGTGTTCTGGCATTACAATGACAAAAGCAAATGAAAAAGTGATTGTCCATTGTTGAGTGGAACTTCAGCATCCAGAACCAAGCATTGCTGACAAGAGGGACACATAAATATGCATGCTCAGCTATGGCAGTGGTATACAAGAATTGGCAATGTTATCGCAATGCAGTAATACTATGATCAGCTGACATATTCCTGTTATAGACTATAGACCTGTAATTTGTTTGGTTTGACCTAACAGGAGTTGATATTCTCATATCCAGGCTTGGTGTCCTCCCTTGGTGTTTATGTTTTGAAGGGAAATAATATCCTTTTCAGAAATATTCTCATCTTATGTCATTCAATCATTTGATAACATTTATTCTTACAAAATGATACTTGGCTTATGGCATTCCGACTGATGAAGCTACTTTCACATCTGTTGTACGAAAATTCATGACAATTTATCATTGGTGTAACTGCATTGACCAGTAGTCTCAAGACAAATTTTCACTTTTCTGTCACCTATAGCAGTGACAAACATGCCAGAACAACTGTCTTCAGTGTTCTCCCCCAGGATCAAGCAAAAGCGTAGCGGCTAATTTGCATAATCATTTGCATATCATTAATTTATATTTGCATATGGATATAAGCTTGCACATGCACCCAGGCATTCATGTACACTCACAACAAAATGCAATGGTAACACACAAGTATGCAATTTGAACATCATGGAAACTCTTTATTACACTTAAATAAATCATCACAGTATAGTACAATTGCAATTAAAATAGAAGATTCAAACAGTAACAACAAGTTCAGATTGAAAGCAAGAAATGGTTCGTCTGATTGGAGTTTCATTAATACATACATGTATATTGCTAATAAAATTGTCAAAATTGCCAACAAAGAGGAAAATTCATAAGTTTAAGCTTTACACAATTCAAATGTAATTGAGTTTTATATCATTTTTGAACGACAAACACCGCGAATGATGTTTCATCACGGGGATCAATTTCAACCAGCCGCCGCCGCGTATATCACTGCCATTGAACATCGACGTTCGATTCTTGATTTTAAAAATACCACCAAGATGATCACAAGACATGAACTAAGTACAACTAGAATCTCTCGAAAATCAGGTGTAAAATCTCTCAGAGGACGTGAGAGTGGCACCACACGCGACGCCAGGATCAATGTCAACACGTTATGAACACGTCGGCCAACATGGCCGCCGCCATATTGGAATTTATGCAATGTGAACTCGATCGCGATCGTGATCGTACTCGGACAAAAAAAAAGATCATCGTTGTAAAATCATAATCAACCTCACTAGACAACTGCTTCTTTTGTTTCTTTTGCGGTCCATTTCGTTGATCAAAGCATGGGAATGTGATCAAAGGCCCCACTAGTGCTACATCGCCTAACTCTGTGAATACTTCTCGTGAATATTTGTCCTCGATGTACCGACTAAAGGTCTTTGTTGGTCGTTGTAGAATGAAAACTTGTGAACAACCCAGCCGATTCTTCTATTGTTTTAACGTTCCTCTCAACACTTCCAGACAACTTATCGGACGCATACCGTACTTCACACCTTCCACTCTTTCACCAGGTTGAAAGTTGCAGTGAGCGCTAATGTGTAGACAACGCATGCAACAGCTGGTAGCTACGCAGAGCGCTAGCGTGTGAACTAAAGGATGGCGGGAATATTTTAAAGCGTAGCGGGGAGAATCAAAGCGTAGCGGGGAGAGGCGAAAGCGTAGCGGGACCGCTACGCTAAAATGGCCTGGGGAGAACACTGGTCTTTGGAGGATAGAAGTGCAATACGACATATTCCTGCTGACAGAAATAACAGTGCTTCTTCATCATATATAGATGTGCAGTTCACATTCATTACATGCTATGAAATCTCACTCACAGTCCTCATTCAGTTTTCTTTCAGAGATAAAATCAGTGATACCAGACTAAGCATAATGTATGAATGCTGTATACTTAACTTTCCCAGGTTATGAAGATGCACAAATTTCAATGAATCAAGCCATCAATACAGATATGGAATAATTTTGAACTTTTGTCTCTTCAAATTTGTGACTGTAATATGTAGTGTGTCTTTTCTGACAATTCAAGAATTTCTTCACTGTTCTGTATAAAATGAAGTACATTTACATATTGAAACCTTTGTCTTTTCAGAGTAGAGACAAGTACTACTCACAAGAAATGTATTACAACTCTGAAATGGACAAAATGAGATCTGAAATATCCACATTGACCTCTGAACTTCAAATGAGAGATGTCACTGTAGCAACGCTCAGTAATGATGTGTCTGCAATGGAGAGAAAACTGCGAGAAGTCAGTGATAATGATGATAGGCTGAACAATGAACTTCAGGTTAGTTTAGAAGTACTTGTGTTCTCCATGATCCTAACTCCCACCTTCCTCTGTAGTCCATGTGTGATGTGTGTAAAAGCTGTTGCAGTTCAGCATGAACAGTTTTAACCCACTACAGCATGGAGACTCTGTACATATAATGACATAAATTCATTACATTCAACTTTTTTGGCTTTGTGTGTGTACCTGGGAACTAATCTCATACCACGATCTATCTGTCTTTTTAAGAACCATTGACTGGCTTTAAGTAACAGTTTAAATACACAGACTTGATCTAACAGAGAGTCAAAGTATAGTTACTTTTTAGCTCCGGTGTCAGTGAAGCGGAGCTTATCAAATAGGTTGATTTTCTGTTGTTGTCTGTCGTCGTTGTCCGTTGTCTGTCGTCCGTCAACAATTGCCTTCTCCTCTGAAACCACAAGTCCGATTGCTTTGAAATTTTATATGCAGTTCACTTTGGGTAACCTCATTTAAGTTTGTTCAAATCGTGGTGAAATTTGCATATTTGTATTTTTGGGCATTTTTTACTGTTTTTGGTAAAAAATCTCCTTCTCTGAAACCGCTTGTCTGATTGCTTTGAAATTAGATATGCAGTTTACTTAGGGTGACTTCAGTTAGAATTGTTCAAATCGTGGTGAAATTTGTATTTTAAAGGCAATTTTTGTCGTTTTTGGTCAAAAAATCTTTAAAAATCTTCTTCAAAACTGCCGGTCAGATAGCTTTGATATTTGGTACATAGGTCCTTAGAGATGATCTATTTCAGATTTCTTCAAATTGTGCAGAAATATGCAAATTTGCATTTTTAAGGGAATTTTTGCCATTTTTGGTCAAAAAATGTGTGTCTCAAAAAGTACTGGTCTGATAGCTTTGAAATTTGGTATACAGGTTTCTACAGATGAACTAAGTAATATATATTGAATTTCTGATGAAATCTGTAATTTTGTATTTTTGGGGCAATTTTTGCCATTTTTGGTCAAAAAATGTGTATTTCCAAAACTACTCATCTGATAGCTTTGAAATTTAGTACACAGATTCCTACAGATGATCTTAATGATATTTTTTGAAATTATGGTGAAATCTGCAATTTTGTATTTTTGGGGCAATTTTTTCCATTTTTGGTCAAAAAATGTGTTTCTCAAAAAGTACTGGTCTGATAGCTTTGAAATTGATATGCAGGTTCCTACAGATGAACTAAATGTGATATATTGAAATTATGGTGAAATCTTCAATTTTGTATTTTTGGGGCAATTTTTGCCATTTTTGGTCAAAAAATTTGTTTCTCAAAAACTGCAAGTTGATAGCTTTGATATTTGGTATACAGGTTCCAAGGGATTATTTTAATGTATGATATATTGAAATTATGATGAAATCTGCAATTTTTATTTTTGGGGGCAATATTTGCCAATTTTGGTCAGAAAATTTCATTCTCAAAAAACTACTCGTCAGATAGCTTTTGTTGACATGTTCTCAGGGATGATCCAATGTGATATATTAAAATTATGCTGAAACCTTCAATTGTGTATTTTTGCAGCTATTTTAGCCACTTTTTGTGGCCATTAAAATGAGCTATCAAAGATTTCAACCTTCTTCATTAACATGTGTCAAAAATAGTTATTCTCTACATAAACACAGCAGAGCTATATCGGCCATTAGGTCGCTTGTTGATAATACAAGGTTATTCTCAAAATACTGGGATTTATGTCCGAGTTCATCGTGCAGCGGAGGTATTGTCTGAGATGCGTAGCGTCGAGGACAATACCTCTGCTGCACGATGTACAAGGACATAAATCCTGGTATTTTGGGAATAACCTTATTATTATACACCTTTTACCAGAAAAAATCGAAATTGACGCGTCTTTCGAATGCCCGTCACACACTGTACTGAGCGATGATCTTGAGTAGGCTGGGGAGGTGTCGAGTGCGTCCACTGAGCGCACAGAACAAAATTTCAACCCGCGCTGCGCAGTGCACAAGGTAGAAATTGTATGTGAGCAGCATAATTTCACTTGAATTCACAGGTTTTGGACTGACCATGATTTAATTTGTGAAGTACTGAATGCTAAGAAGTATATATTCTTGTAACACATGTAAAATATTCTCTTCTTTTTCCACATGTTGACGTAAAGGTGTGCTTAGGTCAAAGGTCAAATAGTGTTCAATAACCTCTAAAGTTATTGTACTCCGCATCAAAGTTATTGGACTCCGCGTCTCCTGATACTGAAACTTACTGTACGACAAAACTCCATAGCTTACAGACGCAGTACAGATGTATAATAATACACGGACTTGGTCTAATAGAAAGTCAAAGAATAGTTACTTTTTAGTCCCCACGGACACCGTCCGGGGGGACTTATAGGTTTGGTCATGTCCGTGCGTGTGTGCGTCCGTGCGTGCGTGCGTGCGTGTGTGCGTCCGTCCGTTCACGCAGATATCTCAGAGATGCAAGAAGCAATTTCATTCAAACTTGGTACAAGGATTACTTCATATGTCATACAGATGCACGTCGATTTGTTTTGTGATACGATCCAATATGGCCGCCAGGCGGCCATTTTATTACGATTTTTTCATGTACAGAGCCATAACTCAGACATGTTTCAACCGATTTTATTCAAAGTTGGTACAAGGACATTGACCAATTTCATAGATATGCACGTCAATTTGTTTTGTGATACGATCCAATATGGCCGCCAGGCGGCCATTTTATTACGATTTTTTCATGTACAGAGCCATAACTCAGACATGTTTTAACCGATTTTATTCAAAGTTGGTACAAGGACATTGACCAATGTCATAGATATGCATCAATTTGTTGTGTGATACAATCCAATATGGCCGCCAGGGCGGCCATTTATTACGATTTTTTCATGTACAGAGCCATAACTCAGACATGTTTCAACCGATTTTATTCAAAGTTGGTACAAGGACATTGACCAATGTCATAGATATGCATGTCAATTTGTTTTGTGATACAATCCAATATGGCTGCTGTGTGGCCATTTTATTACGATTTTTTCATATGCAGAGGCATAACTCAGGCATATCTCAACCGATTTTATTCAAAGTTGGTACAAGGACATTGACCTATGTCTTACATATGTACGTCAATTTGTTATGTGATACGATCCAATATGGCCGCTAGGCAGCCATTTTATTACGATATTTTCATGTACAGAGCAATAACTCAGACATGTTTCAACGGATTTTATTCAAAGTTGGTACAAGGAGATTGACTAATGTCATACATATGCATGTCAATTTGTTATGTGATACGATCCAATATGGCTGCCTTGCGGCCATTTTATTACGATTTTTCCTGTCGAGGGCCATAATACTCTAAGGCATATCTTAACCGATTTTATTCAAAGTTGGTACAAGGACATTAACCTATGTCATACATATGTATGTCAATTTGTTTCTTGATATGATCCAATATGGCTGCATGGCAGCCATTTTGTTACAATTTTTTCGTGTCCTTAGCCAAAACTTGGGCACGTCTCAATTAATGAAGAGGACTCTATCCTCTTAGGACATGTAATCAAAGTACCCATTAACAAGTGGGGACTGTGTCATCACGATGACTTGTTGATAATAATTACTGTATGCATAACCTAAATTATATAAATATTAACTGATAAAGAAACATTGAAATATAGTTAACAAAAATTTATCCTTTATTGATATCAATGTGATGTAAGCAGGTTTGATTCTGTCCAAAGAATCTGATTTTCCTGTCACAAAGCTAAACATCATCCAATTCTTATAATCACCTTTTTCATTCAGCCTGTTTTGTATCAGTTTGGAAATACACATGAACAGGCTGACATTAAAAAAAATTAGATTTTTAGCTACTATAGACTATAGTCTATAGAAGCTATTGGGATGGGTATCCGGCCGGCGTCCGTCGTCAGTCTGTATGTATGTATGTATGTATGTATGTATGTATGTAATATGTATGTATGTATGTCCGTTTGTGAGGCGTCCGTCCACTCAAATATCTTGAGAACCACAGTACTTACTGATTTGATATTGTTGTGTAGATGAAAAATATGATTTTGAGAAACTTTTTTTTTAATTTTTTGATATTGTTGAAAATAGGCAAATTAATGCCAAAAAAGGTGTTTTTGGTAAAAAATCTTCTTCTTCATAACCGCTGGTCAGACAGCTTTGTTATTTGGTATACAGGTCCCTAGGGATAACCCAACTTAGATTTGTTCAAATTGTGATGAAATATGCAAATGTGTGTATTTTTAAGGAATTTTTTTTTCATTTTTGGTCAAAGTTTGACTTACATTGTATGCAATTCTTGTACAGTATAAACCCTATCAATTCACCCGAAAAAAATAATTAATATGATTTTAAATAATTGAATTAATTAGGAAATCATCAAAGCCAAAATAATTTTAGTGTGGAATTATCAGAAAGTTCAACTTTTTTTTCACAGTTCATAGTGAATGAGGATTAAAACATGTAAAGGCAACTTTCCTGAATCCCAACTTTGATATATTCTGAACCACCACTTATGTTATCTAAAAGAAATTGCTCATAATAGTTTGTCATGATAGGGTGGTCAAATAAATAGAGATAGAGAAAGTTCTAATTTCCATTATGGTTGACTAGGTAAGGATAAAATAAGATTTTTTTTTGAGGAAAAAATAGAGTGGTCAATTAAAAGAGTGGTCAAAGTGATAGGGTTTTTATGGTAAAGCTGGCTGTAAGATTCCTCATGTGCTATTTATAGCAATTATGCAATCTGTGTAAACAGTGCAATGAAAGTGTAACATGATTCCTTATAATGCTTTTGATGACCTTGAACTTGTTAAGTTTCAAACATTTGTCTCTTCAGTGTGCTTTCTCTGAGTACGTACAGTCTCAACTTATTCAACAGAACTTACTTACAATGTTAATTTGAAAGTTAAAATGTGCTTGGTTAATGGGATGAAAATACTGATATTAAAAGATAACCGGCTCAAGATTCTTTATAACCTGACAGATATGCTGTTTTTTAGCTCCCATATAATATGCATATGTATATATGCAAATGGGAGGTATTCGTATAAGGTGGAAAATGTCGTCTGTATGTATGTATGTATGTATGTATGTATGTATGTATGTATGTATGTATGTCCGTCCACATCAAAAACTCCTAAACCGTAGCACCTACTGTCTTAGTATTTGGTGTACAGGTGCACCTAGGGGTGGAGATGTGAATTTGTTCAAATGAACATGTCAGTGCAAAAAATATGCAAATGAGGGGAAAAAAAGGAAAAATCCTGCAAATGGCTAAAACTCAGTAAGCAGTGGTCAGATTTGGTTGAAACTTGGTACGCAGATTTTTTTAGGTATTCTAAAGTATTTGTGCAAAAATTGGGATGAAATTTGCATGTTTGTATTTTTAGGGTATTTTTTTCCGTTTTTGTCAAAAAATCTTGTTCTCTGAAATCGCTCATCTGATTGCTCTGAAACTTCATATTCATGTTCCTCAGAATGACCTCAGTCAAACTTGTGCAATTGTATTGATATTGTCATATTTGTAATTTTGGGGCAATTTTCATAATTTTTGATAAAAAAATTTTTATCCAAAAACTACTGATTTGATAGCTTTGATATTTGGTATACAGGTATCTAAGATTAATCCCAATATAATGTATTTAAGGTATGTTGAAACTGGCAATTTTTTATTTTGGGGCAATTTTTGCCTTTTTTGGTCAAAAAAATTTTCTCCTAAATCTTGTGTAGCTTTGATATCTAGTGTACAGGTTCCTAGGGTTTATCTTAATTTGATATATTTAAAATTAGGATGAAATCTGCAATTTTGTATTTTGGGGGGCAATTTTTCTCAT